>NC_142530.1:2267500-2542500 GCF_964205215.1 Stylophora pistillata
AAATTGTACATCAATGCGTGGTTACAATGCGTGATTGTTTTGCTGTAGTCTTTCATGTGACAAATCACTGTCGATCTCAACCCGGCACACAACTGAGTTAATCAGTGTGTGCTCATCGTCATTGTAAACTTCTTTATTTAAATGCTGTCGACTTCTAATCACAGCTTGCATCTAAGATTCACTGATGACACATTTGATCTTGATATTGGAGCCACTATAGGTAAGAGTTAAAGATATAAGGCTACATGACATTCATAAATGAACAAAAAGGAATAATTTTGAAACAAACAAAATGCTCTGGTTTCGTGTAGGTTTGTATTTTGGCTAGCTTTTTTGTACCCTGCCTCACAGGATACTTACTTCACAGAAGTGTTGATAAAAAAAAAATAAAGAAAACACTAGCGACCATTCATCTATCATTTCAAAATGCCTCAACCGTTTTAACCTTTTAAGAGTTATTGACATCTAGTTTCTCCTAACATTATCACTGCTGAACCAAACATCAAGTTTATGAGAAGAACAGAAATGATCACAAACTGAAGAAGTGCTTGATTGTAAAGCAAATTCTCCTTGTCAGCCCCTTAGGAAATGTTTAGAGAACAGTTTGGAGAATATGCATACTGGTGTTAGGGTGTAGAAGGTAAATTACAAGATAATAATAATAATAGTAATAATAATAATAATAATAATTTAGCAATGGACATCCACTGGGTGGCTCTTCTTGTCCACTGTTTCCAGATTGAATTGGAATTTAGAAGATAGATAAGTTTTTACACCTTCGTCATTACCTTTTAGGGGATAGGAATCATTTGATCCTTTCTATTCTTTCCATGGCTGTAGTTACACTTTGCAGTCAACTCTCTGGTAAGCAGAGACCTTTGGGAATTGAAAAATAAAATGTCAGTCAGTAGAGCTCTCCACCTATGATTTCCCATATTTCCATAAGCAGACACAATAAAAAAAAAAAGGGTTGATGTCTGCTTTTTGGAGATTTAATTAGCAGGTGTTAATTATGTTTTATTGGACAAATGGAGATTCGATAAAACAGATCCCCACTGTTCTGTTGCCCTGTCAAGAGTCATACTCCTGTTGATTTACAAATTAAAAACAAATTTCGTTTTCCACTCTTGTGCTTTGTAATCTGCACACAAGATATATAACCATATCATCTATTCATACCTAAACCTTTTTCAGTATGCAGTATGGCCAGCTTCCAAGTAATGTTTAGGGCTCAGTTCCGTAAACCTTGGAAAACGTTGCCAACCACCTTATTATCAATTATTTTCACGCGACTTTAATTTTGCATATTTGGAATATGTATATTTCGCGGGACTTAAAAATCGCAATTTTGATGAATCACCGTTTTTCAAGGTAATCAAATTTCATGAATTAAGTAACTGGTGCTCGTTTTTTAAACTTCCATTTCTGTATTTTATTTAATCATAACGGAATAGAAACCTCAAATGCAATAAACAACTGGCTGAAATGGTCGACAACATCAGCAATGTAGCAACATCTTTTAAAAGAGTTGATACAAGCAAGATGAGTCCAATAATGAGGAATAAGGGTGTACGTTGAACTGAAATTTGAGCCATCTTACTCATGTAAACTCCTAGCAGACGGAAAGCTTAAATAAAAGACTTTATAAAGGTCTCTAAATTTGCTTCTTCAATTTTCGCAGCACCCTTTTTACACTGGACTTTAATTTTGAAAATTTTTTTTAAATCATGAAAATCAAGTGTTGCAAAAATAAGTTATAATAAGCTAAATACCTCGGTATCTGATCGACAGCATAACCTGTTGTGTTATCAATTAGCAGTTAATGGAGTTTATACATGTAGTGCTGTCTAACTTGAAATAAGGCTGTCCAACCTAAAACATTACAGCACCATGTCATCTGTACTATGTACTTTGATTAAAACTAAATTCTCAACTGTTTCCATGGAAAGAAATCACTCCATGTTTAATTAATGTGTCAACATATTTTCCTATAAATCATGTAGCCACTGTTTTCCAGGTAACCTTCACCTTGCATATTCTCCATACTGTTCTCTATACATTTCCTAGGGTGCTGAAAGGGAGAATTTCTTTTCCAAGCAAGAGCATCTGTTATTGGTGATCATTTCTTTTATTCTCCTGACCTTAATGTGTGATTCAGGGGTGATATTGTAAGGAGAAATGTAATACTGGTCACTCTGAGGGGCTAGGATCTATTTCTGTTATTGCATGACATGTGATCTCCATTTTAGGGTTGTTATTTTGTGGAAATTATTATTGTTTATATCATTCTGGTCTGGAATGACAACAACATTTTCCTTTTTGTTTTTTTTCACTTTAATTTTTTTTTTCAATTTTCGAACACTGGTGTTGACTTCAAAGTTAAAACTTTGACTGTGGATGGAAATAAAGCTAAACTAGCAATTTGGGTAAGAACTGCTCTTGGTGAACAACAAGGACACAATTGTAATTCACAATTTTATGTGACAGCCTTGGGACTGGGTTTAATAGTCCAGATAATCACAAAATTATATGGATATAAATGAGCCAAGACTATTTAAGAATTGTTTCATGCTTAGCATGCGTATATCAAGTTATGGATGCACGCAGGGAGTTTGGAGAGCATGAGAGAAGCGTAAGAGTTGCTCGAGGCGCAGCCGAGAGCAACTCTAGCTTCTTGAGTGCTCTCCAAACTTCCCAAGTGCATCTATAACTCGATATATGCACAGCTAAAAGCATGAAACAATTCTTTTATAACATACAAAACAATTTGGGTGCTGAATGACGTTTTTGTAATGTTTTTTGAAATGAAAGTTGCCCGAAAATGTTGGCGTCTCCGTAATTTGTTTTGTAGATTTTGTAATTAAATGGTTTTCAGTAGAGTTAACAAATGTAACCAAAAAACGTCATCAACAGAGACGTTTGCCTTTAAAAGTCGCCACAGACAAATTTGTAGTCTTCTTAGTTTTTGTTGAATGTCTTTCAGCTAAAATTTTCTCCAGCTCCTGTTCCGATAAATCGGGAAACAGGCCTGTTGTGTTTCGTTTAATTTTCGTTGTGCTTATTGGCTTGACTACTTGCGGGAAGGTTGAAAGCCAAAGAAAAGTTTGGTTGGTCTTCCATTTACTGATATCGCTTTCCAAAACTTTAACTAAGGAACTCACATGACGGAAAGTTTGCAGCTATTTTAAAACTGCACACGTCATTTTATTGAGCACGGCCGTGCATACATAAAGATTTTGTTCATGTTGACGCAATAGGAGTTAGATAGGACTAACGCACGCACTATGTTATAAAACTAGATATTCATCATTAATTAGATTTATATTATGCAAGAAATGAAACACATTCTCTCATGATTGTGTTTTCTTGTTAACATTTCCCTAAAGTATGAACAAAAAGTTAATTTAAAAGCTAATCAACAAAGTTAACTAAGGTTTGTTCTATTTGTTGGGAAGTGAGAGTTGTAAATAAGTGGTATCGCAGCAATGGAATGATTGTAAATGAGACAAAACACCAGGCTATAGTCTTGGGAAAAACAGGCCACTCCTTCTCTTTTCCATTAAAAGGTTCTTTGGATCAGTATATTTGGAATAAATATTGACAATAGGTTGCGTTTTGATAATTATATATCAACTATTTTCAAGAGAATAAATGGCCAGTTCAATGTAATGCTAAGATTTTGTAAACTTATCTCTAAAGATACTCTACTAAGATTGTCTAAGGCTTTTGTTATGCCACATTTTAACTATTGTTCATCTGTATGGCACTTTTGTTGTGCATGTAATACTGAGAAGATAGATACTTTAAACAAGCGAATTCTTAGATTTATCTTGCAGGATTATAATTCTCCCCATGACTCTCTACTTTGCAAAGTTAACTCCAAATCTCTGTATAAAAGACACCTTCAGACTTTCTTAATTATATTGTACATGAGCTTTGTTTTTTAACTGCTATCCAGGCTATCTAAGAAATATGTTTAGTTTCCGATCTGTATCCTGTAATCTATTTTGTCTCTACCGTCTACAAAAACTACTACATATGGTTTTCACTCCTTTTCATATATGGCTTCAAAACTATGGAACTCTATTCCAGACTCTTTTAGAACGTGTGACTTTTCTGATTTCAAGCTCAAGATTCTACAGTATGACTCTTTCTCATAGTTAAATTTTAGATTTTTACATTTTAGTAGTATTTAGAATTATACTTGTAACTCGAAGACACTAGCTTATCTTTTAGCTACTCCAAATTCGAGATTAAATAAAGTATATGTAGGTATGTATGTATGTACATTGACCATATATCCTCATGTAAATTAGCTTGTTTCAAGCTGCTACAGCTTGTGGGCGTCACTAATTCTATCATTCCTTTAAGCTGTATAAATGGAATAATGTCCATTGTTTTGTTTTGTTTTTTTTTTTTTGCTGTATTAAACACTTCCTAAAACATTCAACTGCTTCAGGAGGCAGATCCAATTCAGTTCTAACAGAAGTTTCATATATTTGCTGTGTTTGATGGAAAAAAAATTGTTGCAGATTTCAAATGTGAGTAATTATTAATTATAAAAATGGGACCAGAGAAGTAAGTCCAGGTGATCGGTAACTCCAGATAATCAAAGTTTAACTGTACTATTGGATTACTTCTGATAATTAATAAGTATTTTAATGGTATAACATCAATTGTTTTTTCTTTTTTTTTTTCAGGACACAGCAGGACAGGAACTGTTCAGAACACTGACTCCTAGCTACTACAGGGGAGCACAAGGAGTTATTTTAGGTAACAATGATGAAATGATTTTATAACCTCTTTCCTGGCAGTTATCATTGTTTAGAATATTTACGATTGGTTTAGCATTTCTCAGGTGTTTCATTAAGGGCCAGGCACCGAATAACAGAAATGTTCACCGAATAAAGAAACTCTTGATTGTTGAAAAATTCTCCTTGTCAGCACCTTAGGAAATGTTTAGAGAACAATGTGGAGAATATTTCCGCATTTCCACACAACACAGAAATAACTGTCAGGTTTTTGCTCTATTTTTGTATTTTTATAAACAAGTTAATGTTTAGCATTTTTATTTGACCCATGTAAATTAAAAATGCACAAAAACAAAAGATATTTTCACAACCGCTCTTGGGCCCACTATATTTTGGTCAAAAACTCGTTCATCCATACCCAAGTAGCTGGATATTGATCAGTTGCCATCGGAAAAACAGAAGGGAATTTTCCCTCTCAAAGCTTTCGCTTTCGGGTGATGATGAGACTTTCACTCGGGTCCTTGTAAATATGTGGTGGTTCTTGCATTGTGGAAGCCTCCTCTCATGAAAGAAAAGTGAGAATAACAAATATTGTGTTTAACAACTCAGCCATCTAAAATATCGCTTTAATTTTGTGTTTCATCTGTACTGTAAGCACTCCAGAAGCTATTTTGATCTACATCTCTTTTTCAACTGCAGTTACGTTCCCATACCATGTTTTTGATTCCTTTTCAATGTTGAAAGCTAGTGTTACTGTTCTTGTCCCAGTAAGAAAGAGGTGTTTCAGTATTACCAAATTAAATTTTGAGCGACGCTAAAATATTTCAGTGACAAGGTTGAGAAACTCGGAGAAATGGAACTCTGAGTGCTTCCTGAAGGAGTCAAACCTTCCAAATTCCGACTAGTACTTCAAGCTAGTGTTACTACCATTTCAACTTTGTTGCATGATATATCCAAATTATTTCGTTACTCCCACCGACGCAGCCCCAAACAGTACTTCAAGTGCTTTACCACTTAGCCATAGGAGACTCGTGGTAGGCTGAGTCTTTCGACTGGGTCCATGGTCCATGAAATATGAAGTCCCTTCATATTCTTACTGCATTTTTAATGCAGAATAGCGCGGTATTATAAAAAGATTAAACAATCAACCTAAATAAGTTACTTTCTTTATCCACACTTCTTACTTCTCTCCCGCTTTAGTGCTCTGCAGTGTGTCCGTTCTAACTAAAAGAATGCTCGGCATGCCCGGCTTAATTGGATTGTTTCGTTGTTTTGATGTTTCTGTTAGACTGCTAACCATCAAACGCAAAGCAGTCGATCATCATGACAACATTTTGCTGAGTTGAAACGCTTCTCGTCAAGAGGAAACAATTGTAGGAGAGGACCATCATTAATAACTGCTTCCACTTCTCTTGCTGTTTCTCCGATTGTTCATTTTATTCGTTTGCTGAATTCAAATATGTTAACTGCCAACCCATGCGACAGTATTACCGGTGAACTTTACAGTCTGAGAGTTACAAATGTACATTAAAGGCCGTATGAGTCGTATAGTCATTGGTAGAAAAGGCTGTCCAACGCTTGCAAAAATTCTCGTGGATGTGGTGGCCAGCCTCTGACAATTAGTGTCCTTTGTTTCGGTTTGCGGTTTGACAGATATCATGATTATACCTGTTGAGCCAAAAAATATTATCGCTACTTCTAAAGGATAAGCTCACAACTACTATCAGTGAAAGTACGCCTTGAAAATTTTCACCAAAGACATATCGGTCTTAATTTCATCATAGTAGTAAAATACACTCCGCAATATATTTGCTCCTGTCGTGATATGGCTTACTACTTCCAATGTGTTAGGACAAGTCGCGCGTATCATTTCTCAGGATCACCTGTGCAGACCTTTATTTGGCCGGATCACTGAGCCTGCCTCGCAAGTAGACAGTTTCTTTGAAAGAAAATGTTTACTCGTGTTTTTGAAGACGATTCACATGCTACGGAGTATTTCCCTTTGCCAAAAAAAAAGAAAGCTTACAAGAGAAAGCCTCAGGTATTCAAGATTGCAGGTCTTCAATTAAATGTTATCATGGTTTCATAGGTCAACGCATGACGGAAGTTCTTGATCAGTATTCGTATGTTAAACTCCACTTTCAGACACTCGGCAAACATCACGCAAGTTGTTCATGCGATGAAAGTGGAGTTGTTTCCCTAGTCTGCGGTGCAAATAAAGTTTGTGGTCTTCACTGACGACAGAGATTATCCGCTCAATTAACACTTATCTTGAGCATCAATGCGTCATAACAAACCCTGCGTCTTTTTCAAAAGCGCCACCCCAAGGAGTGTCTTTTTCGTTTTGATTTAATTTTTTAATTCAATTTTTTTTTTTATTTCTTCGGATGGGGAGTATGGCGGTCGGAGGATTTCGGTGGTGTCGGGACAAAAGTTAAGTGATTCCCCATAAGGCTCTGTGATATTCTTCTGATTCCTCCGCATTGGCAGTTAATTTACAGCAAGAAATATGATTTTTTTTGTTTTCAATCAATTTCCTTTCAAGTCCCCTACTCCTTTATACTCTGTTAGCGACAACTGATCCCTTTCTGTTCCCCCCGAGAACCATATGACCTCCCAAAATCCTCCGGACCCCCCGCAACAATGACTGGTCACTTATTAACAGCTTTTTAAAGGCATGTCAGGCATCCTGCAAATTCCAACATGGACGAATATGTACTCCATATCCATGCATCGAAAAGTAAATTACTTGCTGACTTTAAAACTCATAACCTTAAACAATATCACTCAACTTCACGACAGATTAAACCAAACTCGTTTCCATGCGCTCAAGAGGAGGAAAGTGAAAACTAGAGCTGTGTTGTGAATAAACAGAGATATATATTTCCATTCTTTTGAAATTTGTCCTGTTCTTCAAACAGATTGAATATACTCTGAGTTTTAAGAAGAGCAAGGGAGAAATTGGAAATCCATGCAACTTGCAGCCAGATATTTTATTTGCGTTCCGCTTTTCACCAGTCCCCATTTTGTGATGTCATCGTACTGATTGTGAGGTGTGTGATGCAGTGCGTCAAAACATTTCAGACTTACCTTGGTTTAAGGCACTTTCATCAAATCCTTCCCAAGAGCGACTGCGAATGAGGTGGCGTTTGCTCGGTTTGGCCTTTGTTGATTAGAGCGCTGACAGCTTTGAACTTGCATTATAGGTGGCGCACCCAAATTTCGAGCCATAAAAAGATCGTCGAATGCCAACTGTATTCAAAACTGCTTTCAATGATTTTTGATGAGGAATTTTTCTCAGGAGCTATTCGGTTGCGTGATGGTAGCATGAAGTGTAACGGGTTCGCTCCTTTCATTAATTCATGTTATTGAGGAGTCCACTGAAGCAGTCTCATTCTTTGTGTTTCTTCATTTATTACTATTTTTCTTCTTGGTATTATTTTTAGTCGAAGATGACGTTCGTGGTCACCAGAGCTACTTGGACACATAGACAGACGTAAAGACAAACAAAAATGTAGTTTTAAGAATAATTTCCATGTGAATGGCCATGGCCAGCACATCGCTTAAGCCTCTCCGACATGGCCAGCAAATAGGGATCACTACGGCTGAGATTGGATCAATTTTTTCAGACGAGATCATTGAAGTTTTAGGGATCAAGGATCAAAATTATCCGAAATTTTTGGAACATGGATCACGAAATATAGATGAAAATTGATATCATTATGCAATCCACGTACCTTATTGCGACCCTGTGATTTCGTTTTGTCTGGGGGTCAGCACGCGTCACGTATCGATCTGTCATTCATGTCGCAGCGGATGATCATTTTGACAAAACAACTTGTTGGGGCGAAATCCATGTCTCTGTGCTGAATTATTGAAGAATCTCATGAAACAGTGGGTATTATTCATTATTTGCCGTATCTGTTCTAATTTTAACTTAAAGCATTTTTCAGTTGAATTTTGATCTCGAAAAAGCTCGAAGACTCCAGAGTCCTTCATTTTTTAGTACCATTTAATCAGTGCCTTCAAGCCACGAAATCAAATTTAATTCATTTGACTGGTTTCCGGCGGCTTAGGACAAAATGTTAAAGTCCTAAAAAACCAGTCAGTCCTTGTTATAATAACAGCGCACAGCTGTACTTGTAACTCAATAGCACGGAGTGTATCTCAAGCTACTCACTTCGAGCAGACTTTATTTCTATTCCATTTCTAGTCTACTCTTCGTGATTTGACAAGCATAGTTTGATCACAAGAAAGTCTTTTGCGCTGAAAAGAACAAACGGAATGGGAAGAACCTATATATACTTTGGTTAAGACACTATTTACCAATTAAAAGACTCTTAAGGGCGATAAACTTTCTGAAACAGAGTCAAACTGAAGGCATCGAAGCAAGTTAACTTTAGCGATCGATTGTTGACTAAGTATTCTCTAAATACCATATCTGATGATGCGTGCGACACTCTGAAACGCGCATTTCGTACCCTTAGAGTTTCTGAAAAGTAGTTCTCAAAAGGAAAATTTATGAATATGAAAGTAAGGGACGAAATTTTCGCTACGTTCGACTTATTTGTCCTGTCCAGACGACCTTCTGGTAATCCGATGCATTCATAGCAAGAGAAGGGAATTTTCCCTCAGCGGATGCTTTCGCTTTCAACTGTTTGAGCCGGAAACCTGTCATCGAGAAAATCATCACCGAAATTTGGTAAGTTTTGGAGATTCTAGTCAGTACTAGTGTACTACATTGAAAACGTTGAAAGTATTACATTATTAGAAAATAGGTGCCGGGAAGTGCCCCACTTTAAGCTTTCAAATAATTACTGTAAGGGACGAACGTTTTGGTACAGTCACCCTACCTGCCCTGTCTAGGTAATTCGATGCACTGGAGACAGAAGGGAATTTTCGCTTCGAATACTTTCGCTTTCCATTGTTTGGGCAACCTGCAATCGAAACCTTTTCAATGTCTGGCAGGATGTGTAAGTTCTTGACTCTGCCGCTATTTTTCAACTAAACAAAGCACCCGTAAAACGGAGCAGAATGATTGACGGTTTTCTTGACCTTGTACTTTTTTATAATAGCGATGACACCGCGAAAAAAGTCCTGAACTTACTGCATCACCGCGTGAAAATTTGACTGACCCATACTGTCACATGTTTAAAGCCCGTACCTGATTTACCCATAAAAATGTTCTTCTCTGGCACAAATTAAACCCACGCTACGTATTTGCAGGGATTATAGATAAACTCGATTACTATACTACTGATGTTTTCTCGCAAGTTCAAATGGGTCCCTCGCTAGTAAGCACATCGTATGTTACTTTATCAATACGGTTGATTTAGCTCCGCTTTAATCCTCTTGTAATGGAATTTTGCCATCCGAATAAGCTAGATTCAGTGCTGACGAGGGTCATCGATAATTGTACAAAAGTCCACTGAACAATGAAAACAACTGCGTAAATATGTTTGTCACGTCGACCACACGGACACAGTACACTGCAAAATTCGAGATCGCCTCGCAACACCGCAACGTGTTCTGCAATTACCAATTAATTGTGTCAATAACAAACTGCGCATAAACTCAGGGATGAGCACATACCCTTCTTACAATTGAAAATAATAGTCATTGGACAGTTGTTATTTGTTTCCAATGTGGACCTATCAACTTACTCACTTACTGGGTGGTTTTTTTTTTTTTTTTTTTTTTTTCTTTTTTTCATTTGGATTGGTTGGTATCGCGTAGGATATTAAGTTTTAATAGCTAATGGCTTTTTTGTTTGTATTGGGTTCTTAACTGTGCGATTTGGGCTGTCCAATTACAAACACTTGCGGGTAGTTGGACAAGTGAAATCGGACAGTTTGGACTTGAAACAGCCAATAGATAGTGGTAATAGGTCCAATTCGGTCTGGAATCATACGAGTGATTACAAAATTGGAAGACCGCAAAGCCGGAGTCCGATTTGTCAATCACGAGTATGATTACTGACTATATTGGACGACACGAGGTCCTGTTACCAATAGCCCATTTCCGAATTGCCTTTAGTCTCTTTTTCAAAGCGAGCCCTGGCGCTCATCCTTTCGTATGGTAATAACTTTTTATTCACATGCAAATTAAACTCATTTTCATACGTATGGTTGAGCACTAGGCCTCGTTTTGAAAAAGAGGCCAAACGTAATTCGGAAATGGCCTATTAATCACAAAAATTACAATTTCCGAGAAAAAGAAACACATTTATTTAAGAAAATATCTCCGTTGGAGTTATTTTCTAAATTAAATAAGAAAGTCCTTAATTTTGGAGATTTCCCATTTATTTCTTCTTTGAGTAAGTGGTTGTTGCTATGGTTATTGCAATCAATTCTGTGATTGGTGGATGCTATCTGAGTAAAACCACTCCAGAGGCTGAGAAAAAAATTGATTAAACTCGCTAATGAAAAACAATTTGTTTCTGCCAAGGCCTCATCAAACGTGAATATCGTCATGGCGATGGAATTTAGCAAAGAACAGCTCAACTACTACAGGATTTGTTACGTTGTCACTGATTTATTAACCGAGGGTCTGCGAATCATCTTCAAACAAGAATGGGACAATCTCTACCGTGCGACACCGTCAGGGGAATGGAAAGATCTAGCTAGAAATGGAGTGGACTTTAAAAACAAGGAATCTGCTCGGAACCAAACAAGAAATGCACATCTCCTTACAACCATGATTGGTGGAAACAGAGCTGATTGGGATTGTACAATGTTGTTCTATGCCATTCTTTTCTCAGATTGTATTCACAGTACAAACACAGTCGTCAGATCAAATGTCGATGCCCTTAGAAAGTTTCGAAATGAAGATTTTGCGCACATGTCGGAAGGAAATCTTTCAGACCTGCAGCTTCAAAACATCATTGGTAAAGTTCAAAATGCATTTCAAGCGCTCGGTCTTTCCACGGTAAAAATTAAAGAAATTAAAAATCAAACAAGTTTTCCCACTGAGGAGCTGAGAAATATTTTGAGAAAGGTGGAAGATTTTAAAAAAGAACTTCAGGAAAAAGAGAAGGAACTGCAGGAAAAGGAAGAAGAACGACAGGTCCTTGAAGATCAGGTAAACAAAAATATCTCTCCCTTTTGTGTCCTCCCTCCCAAACCTTCACATGACGTGGCAAGTCGCGACCGAGAGGTGGCTGAAATAAGACAAGAGCTTAAAGAACTTAAAAAAGCAAATCAACACAAACTTAGTTACCTTTACATCTCAGGGAATCCTGGAAGTGGAAAGTCTCAACTGGCTGCCTTCGTGGCAGAGCGATTCTACGGAGAAGTCAACGATCTTCCATGTAGTACCTCATTTGTGATGACGATTAATGGTGAAAGTCCAGCTACTATACTGGAATCGTACGTGGCTTTTTCTCGGCATCTAAGGTGTCCCGAGTACTCAGTGACAAACACCCTTCATTCAGAAGATTTGACAATAAATAAGATCACAGATCTCAAATCTTTGATCGGAACGAAGATTGGGCTTTACACGTCGTGGCTGCTTGTAGTCGACAATGTCAAGAGTATATTACTTACGCATGTCCATCTACCCGAAGCTGAAAATGAGACGTGGGCAGGAGGCCAGTTGCTCATCACAACTCAAGACAGAGAGTCAATTCCTCCAGCAAGCTCCTTCAATAAACACATCTCAGTAAGCAGAGGAATGCATCTTGATGACGTCAGTTGTTTATTGCAAAATCTCTCAGGAATTTCGGACAAAGAGATGGAAATCAAAGTTGCCCAAGCGTTAGACCATCAGCCTCTTGCACTGGCGAGCGCCGCCGCTTATGTCAGAGACCTTAGACAGACATCAAATTTTGGTTGGAAAGAATACCTTGCAAAACTTGAAACAGGCCAAAGAGATGCCACGGAGACCTTTCTTATTGAAGTCAACCCAAGCTATCCAAACTCCATGACTAAAGCAACATCACTGGCAGTAGAAACAGCCAGGGTATCAAACAAAGCTATTCACCACGCTTTTAATTTCCTTTCTCTGAGTGCACCACAACCATTAAGTCTTAATATCATTGAAAATTTCATAACAAGTGTAGATGAAGAAATTCAAGACAAAGAGATGATTCGTTCAAAGATACAAAGGTGCTCACTCATGATGTTGGAAAGAGAAGAAACTGGCGTTTACATTCGTGTACATCAGGTCGTACATAAATGCATTAAAACTGTGGCTGCAGCTCATTCGGGGGAAAAGCACAACGAAGTCGTCAGTGGAGTGATTGGATCATTCAGTCGTTTTGTAGAAAAATATCTATCAAAGGATAACGATGAGTTATATGCTTTAATAAACAGCAGACATGTTGTTCCTCATTTAAAAAATTTAGCCACAGAACTTGAGGGATATTTTTCTAAGAAGTTCATGTCTCAAGTCCACCGAAGCGAATTTTTAAAGGACCATGCCAAAGACCTCCTCAGAATGAGCAAGTTGTGCCATAAACATTGTGAATACGAAACTTCGAGACGATTTATCAATATGGCAATGAATGTATCCAACGTAGAAGAACATGACACCGACTTTGGCGTTGTATCTATATATTCCCAAATGGGAAAAGTGCACGCTAGGCTAGGTGACCTGAGTCAGGCAAAAGGGTATCATGATCGTGCACTAGCCATTCGTCTGAAAAAGCTTGGATCTGAGCATGTTCACGTCGCGACTTCTTACGGTTACCTGGGTTCTGTACACAAATGGCTGGGTGACATGACCCAGGCAAAAGATTATCATGATCGTGCACTGGCCATTCGTCTGAAAAAGCTTGGATCTGAGCATGTTGACGTCGCGACTTCTTACTGTAAACTGGGTTCTGTACACCAAGAGCTGGGTGACCTGAGTCAGGCAAAAGATTATCATGATCGTGCACTGGCCATTCGTCTGAAAAAGCTTGGATCTGAGCATGTTAACGTCGCAGCTTCTTACAGTACACTAGGTTCTGTACACAAAAGGCTGGGTGACCTGAGTCAGGCAAAAGATTATCATGATCGTGCACTGGCCATTCGTCTGAAAAAGCGTGCATCTGAGCATGTTGACGTCGCAGCTTCTTACAGTCACCTGGGTTCTGTACACCAAGAGCTGGGTGACCTGAGTCAGGCAAAAGATTATCATGATCGTGCACTGGCCATTCGTCTGAAAAAGCTTGGATCTGAGCATGTTGACGTCGCGACTTCTTACAGTAAACTGGGTTCTGTACACAAAAAGCTGGGTGACCTGAGTCAGGCAAAAGATTATCATGATCGTGCACTGGCCATTCGTCTGAAAAAGCTTGGATCTGAGCATGTTGACGTCGCGACTTCTTACTGTAAACTGGGTTCTGTACACCAAGAGCTGGGTGACCTGAGTCAGGCAAAAGATTATCATGATCGTGCACTGGCCATTCGTCTGAAAAAGCTTGGATCTGAGCATGTTGACGTCGCGACTTCTTACTGTAAACTGGGTTCTGTACACCAAGAGCTGGGTGACCTGAGTCAGGCAAAAGATTATCATGATCGTGCACTGGCCATTCGTCTGAAAAAGCTTGGATCTGAGCATGTTGACGTCGCGACTTCTTACTGTAAACTGGGTTCTGTACACCAAGAGCTGGGTGACCTGAGTCAGGCAAAAGATTATCATGATCGTGCACTGGCCATTCGTCTGAAAAAGCTTGGATCTGAGCATGTTGACGTCGCGACTTCTTACTGTAAACTGGGTTCTGTACACCAAGAGCTGGGTGACCTGAGTCAGGCAAAAGATTATCATGATCGTGCACTGGCCATTCGTCTGAAAAAGCTTGGATCTGAGCATGTTGACGTCGCGACTTCTTAATGTAAACTGGGTTCTGTACACCAAGAGCTGGGTGACCTGACTCAGGCAAAAGATTATCATGATCGTGCACTGGCCATTTGTCTGAAAAAGCTTTGACCCGAACACATTGAGGTCGCAGCCTCTAGCAATAACTCGAGGCCTGTGCACCATAATTTCGATTAGAAGCGTAAGGGTTTGTTGCCATTAATCCAAAAGAATTTGGATCTGACAATGTGAGGGTTGCGACTTGTTGCAATAACCTGCGTTATGTACAGTCTAGGTTGAGTAAACTGGAGATCTAATTTTCCGAAAAAAATCATTTCCGCAAGCTAACAAGATTCCAATTTTTAGGGTATTTCCTGGATTGGTGTGACAACTCATCGTCATAGCGACGTGAAAAGACAATGTAAGAGTTCGTATAACCCCTCCCTCGTTAAGGAAGGAAGATGGTTGTAGAATGTTAAGAGCTAATAACCGTAGATGGTAATAGTGTAGGTCTAACAGAGTCTAAAATTTTTCCATTGTCAAAATGCCCGGCAAGTCAAGCTGGGGGTCAAAGCAGATGAAGAAACCCAAGACTGAATTGCCAATTCTCAAAGCCATGCGGTCGTGTGATGGTGGCGTTCTCACGATATACCTCTTTTCGTATCTACTTTCTGCGCAGCTGTCAACAAGTCGTTGGAATCTGGAAAAATTTGGAGGCTTTGGTGATCGCTAAAGATACAAACCAAGTGGTGATAAATCCTAACGTAAGCAGTTTGAAATCTAGCGCGAAAGAATCCTTCAAGATGGCGCCCGCTCTAAAGCTCACACGTGCTCTGCGCTTCTTTAATATCAGGCTGGCTGCCAATTTGATCTCCCTTCGAATGATGTTGCTTTGAACCCTGGTCCTATCGACCTACGAGTTTGAGGTCAAGGCAGAGGAATAAGGATTGGGCAATGAAACATTCAACACCTAACAGACGCTAAGTTTGAACAACACTCGTTGTCGCTTAATGCCCACAAGCATTCAGCAAACAAAGTTGACGTACTAATCTTAACCGAGACCTTTTGTAGCACTAAAAAGCCCGACTCGTTTTACCAAGTACATGGTTATGACTTATTCCGGAAGGACAGAGTTGGAAAGCAACGGGGAGGAGTAATGATTTATGTGAATGACAAACTACAAGCAAAAAGTCGCCCAGATCTGATGACAACTGAAATCGAAATGCTCTGGTTTGAAGTATGCTCTTTTAAATCAAAGCGCTCATTGCTCATTGCTGGTGTCTATAGACCCCTGTCGTCCACGTCTGAGGTTGACTCAAGCATTGCAAAAAACATCGAAAAAGCCTATTTGTTGAACAAAGAAATGATTCTCTAAGGAGATTTTAATGTTGATTTCCTAAATGCAAAACGAGCAAGTAAACACAAACTCATTAAAACACAAGCAGTTTGTGAAGCAGCCCCTAGAACTGCTAAGAAATAAACCACCAAATTCATCGTCATGCGTTCCTCTTAAGCACATTAAGGACCTCACAGCAGAAATCGTAAATAAACCATAGTTCATCATTCACATATCACACCGAAAAATATCTCGGAGTTGCTAAAACTGGTGCCATCCCAAAAGGCGGGGGGATCTGACGATCTCGGTGCTAGGATAATGGAAATAGCTGCCCCTGCAATCATCTTACCACTAAGTCGGCTTATTAACCACTGCATTGATACAGGAAATTTCCCGTCTGCATGGAAAACTGCCAAAGTTACGCCTATCTACAAGGGGCAAGGAAGTAAAGAGAAGAACATTTATCGTCCAATCTCAGTATTCCCTTTACTATCAAAAATTTTTGAGAAACATATCCACCAAGCCCTGTACAACTACATGAGAAACAACAACTTCTTGTACACCTTGCAGTCAGGTTTCCGAAGATCCTACTCTACGGAGACAGCGCTCATTCGGCTGATGGATCAGTTGTTATCTGACATGGATAGTAAAGACCAAGTCAGTGGGATCGTATTTGTGGATTACAAGAAGGCCTTCGACTTAATTGACCATGACATACTTCTGTCCAAGCTCGAGGCATACGGTATAACATCTAGGGAACTGATGCTCTTAACGAACTACTTAAAGGGCAGAAGGAGCTCAGTTGTCATTGATGAATAAAGAATAAAGGCTGATCACACACGGTGTTCCGCAAGGATCGGTCCTGGACCACTGCTATTTATCATCTTTTTAAATGATCTCCAAACTCAGTCTCTAAGTCAACTGTAGACATCTACGCAGACGACACAACGTTAAGTATTTCTGCTGTAGTCACAGATCTACCTGCATCTCAGCAGAGGCTCCAAAAGGACATAAACAAAATTGCAGACTGGACTTCTGAAAACAAGATGGTACGTAATGCCTCTAAAACAAACATTCTTCTAGTAACTGGCAAACGACTAAAAAAGAAAGCTCCAGACACGAATCTTAACTATCATGCAACGGTTGCGAGATTGAGCAAATAACTTCACAGAAACTACTTGGAGTAAAATTGGACAATCACGTGAGTTTTACTGAACACATAGATGACATTTGTAAAAAAGTGTCACTACGTATTGCGGTGCTGAAGAAGATTAAGCGTAACCTGCCTCTAGCTGAGCGTAAGCTATATTTCAACGCCTTGATCAAGCCAATAATGTGCATGGTGTACTGCGTCAGAGGAGAACGTTAACCACGTATCCAAGCTGCAAAAGCGAGCAGCTCGAGTAATCTTGGATGCTGATATCGGGGAAAGAAGCGAGATGCTTTTTAGACGACTCGATTGGCTGCCACTTAAGAAAGAATTAAACCTTAAAAGGACTAGTTTAATATTTAGGCGCATCAAAGGTGAAAATAGTTGTCGGAGCTATTAACAGAACTTTTAACGAGAAACTCAGACCGAAACACCAGAACCAGTCGCAAAGGAAAATATAACTTAGTGTACCCCTCCTATAATAGAAAAACGGAAGGGGGGCGAACTTTTCAGGCCAGTGGAGCAAAACTACGGAACAGCATACCTTTAGACATTCGCAAGAAAGACTCCATTGGCTCTTTTAAATCTTCTGTTCGAAAATATGTTTTATCCAAGAACTCTTGGCTTAGTTTTTAGTTGTGCATATCCAGATTTTATCCAGGGTTTTTTATCATTATTATTATTATTATTATTATTATTATTATTATCCTATAAGTGTAAATAGTTTTTAACTTTTAACTTACTGGTTCGTCAGTTTTTAACTGTTATGTGTTACCCTCTGTAAATAAAGTTGTTATTTACTTACTAATTTATTTCATTTAATAATGTCTAACTTTTTCATTTTTTCTATATCATTTTCCGAGCTAGCTCCAGCGCATTTCCAGTTACGCAAACATAGCTTCATAAAAATTTCACCTAATGCGATTTCTCATTGTACCTAAACAAGACTGGTCTCGCCCACCAAAGTAAAGACCACAATTTAAAATAAATTTCCATATACCTTGGTCTTTGTTTTTCACACTGAAAATGGCCTTTGGACGCTGGAACCTGACAATGGCGGACTCGTCGTCGGTCGTTTCCGCAGTGTGCGCGGTACTTAAATGGGGTGAAAGAAAGTGGACGAGACTTTATTTTGCTTTCTCCCTACACGCCACACTTCGCACTTCCATACTGCTCGCGTCAATTGCCTTCGCTCTGAAGACGATTTGAGACGAGTCGGGAAAAAGAAAATACAAAATACTAGATACCATTGCTAGCGCTACCTCTCCTTGGGAGTAGCAGGCCGAGTCTTTGGTTTCAATTTCCGCCGAATTTCTCTCTGTAGAAAATGGTACGGAACACTTCGTGCTGTCGGGAAAGTAGCCCTCTTTCCCCTCAACCCCTCTTCCCCCTCAACCCCTCTTCCCCCTCAACCCCTCAACCTCTCTTTCCCCTCAACCCCTCTTCCCCCTCAACCCCTCTTCCCCCTCAACCCCTCTTCCCAACTCAACCCCTCTTCGCCCTCAACCCCTCTTCCCCCTCAAACCCTCTTCCCCCTCAAACCCTCTTCCCCCTCAAACCCTCTTCCCCCTCAACCTCTCTTCTCCCAACCCCTCTTCCCCCTCAACCCCTCTTCCCCCTTAACCCCTCTTTCCCCTCAACCCCTCTTCCCCCTCAACCCCTCTTCCCCCTCAACCCCTCTTCCCCCTCAACCCCTCTTCCCCCTCAACCCCTCTTCCCCCTCAACCCCTCTTCCCCCTCGACCCCTCTTCCCCCTCAACCCCTCTTCCCCCTCACCCCCTCCCCTCCCAACCCACCTCCATATGAGCAGAGCCCTTTGCATGGGCCGTATATGGAGTTTACCCTCCCATGAGTGCCAAATCTCTCTTTTTTCATTTTCTCACTCAAAAAAGATGCTCGTTGTAAACCTGCTATAAATTCCAATGCCCTACAAGTAATTCTGGTGGAGGCACGGTGGCCTCATGGTTGGTGCGTTTGAATCCGGATCGAGTGGTCCGGGTTCGAGCCCCGGCCGGGACATTGTGTTGTGTTCAGATACAATGAAATATATGAAGTTCATATATTTGAACTGCGGTATTAGATACGTATGATGCACGATCCTCGCAGTAGAGCGCTGCACTAGTATCGCAGAGGTCAGTGGTTCGAATCCCGTACAGGCCTGATTTTTTTCAGGTCTGATTTTCGCTATTGCTTAAATAGCGCTATCTACTGCGAGGATCGTGCATCATACGTATTGTGTTGTGTTCTTAGCCAATGCACTTTACTCTCACAGTACCTCTCTTCACACAGGTGTATAAATGGCTACCGGCAATTTAATGCTGGGGGTAACCCTGCGATGGACTGGCATCCCATCCAGGGGGGAGTAAAAATACTCCTAGTCGCTTCATGCTACAGAAACCGGAGTTAAGTACCGGCCTAATGGGCCACGAGGCTCGTAAACAGACTTTACCTTATACGTAATTCTGACGCCCTGATTACTCAATTCCTTTTTCCCTCCCCTTCCAAGAGTACCCCAGAAACGAGGCTGCTTGAAGGAATATCATTTGAGGGGATGCATGTCTATCAAAAGAAAGGTTTGGCCAGTTTGATTTCATGGTTGAAGTTGGAGAAACATCATCACGACGGATTTCAGGGGACCTTTCTTTCTCAAGTTTTCTATCAAGAGCAATTATTGAATGTCCAGCGTAATCCAAGACTGCAATGGTTTTGCTTGACTTCACTCTATGATTGGTCCAGAAAACTTACCCCACTGTACTCAAGTAGTTTCCTTCCTTTTAACTCTCTAACTCCCATGAGTGACCAAGACAGAAATTCTCCTTACAAAGTCAATACAATATCAAGCAGACAAGTGACGACTGAGAATGAAAAAAATATCAACTAGGGGAGAATTCGTTGATCCAATTCAAAATTCTCCAAAGCAACATCACTCGAACTATATAGCAGACAGTGAGGAGAATTTCTAACGAGGTCATGGGAGTAAAAGGGTTAACTTAAGTCATAAACGGCTCCTTGTGTTACTTTGCTTTGTTTTGATTGGCCGTTGAGGTTGCTATGGTTTCAGTGCTACGACGCTCGTGTTGCATTCAATGTTTCTTTCTTTCCCTTCCACTGTGGGTCAGGAAAAAATATATATTCAGACTACTATTGTAAAATAAAGGAGTCCTTACTTATTCAAGAACTTGAGCCAGCTTTCAACGTGGACGTCGGAAGTGAAAAGCTGTTGCTTTATTAATCTGCTCTAGTGTTATTGTTTGGTGTTAAGTTTTTTTGCTTAATCTTGGTTCCAGTCCCCTCACCTTAGTTATATATATACATTGCTGTTTTAAACTTCAACCGTTACATAATCAAAATGTGCAAGTTCAATATGTTTATCACTGCTGTTTGTGTCTTATTTTTGATCATATTCAAAATGGTTTGCTAAGAGAAGTCGGTTCTTCTGATTCTTATTCTTATTCCCAAGGTAGGGAAACGAATAAAAAATCGAATATATTTGATCAATTTGATCCATTTTATTCATCTTTTTATCACAAGATAAAATTAATAGAAGCAGAATTATTATTGCGCCTATTCAGCAAACTACGGACCTCCCATGATCCTTTGTGGCTCTTATAATTGTCAGCGGTCTTTTTCCTAAATGTGAAGACGTGTCTATGAAATAAAAATATGGTCATGACGAAATGAACTGAATCAGCTCAAATATTGGCCGAATTCAGCAATAAAGCAATCTGTATATAGCTGGTTCAAAGAGTCAACTTTTGTTCGAAAAATGGACAACGATGTTCTTACCACACTGAAGATCTTGATTATTGGAGAAAGCGGCGTTGGAAAATCCAAGTAATGTCATTCAAACCGTTGCTACATATTTCGGAAGCCATTGACTCCGAACCAACGAACCAACGAACGAGTGTCATAACAGAGGATCATTGTAAATCGAATTATATTCGCATCTTCAAAACTGTACATCAATGCGTGGTTACAATGCGTGGTTACAATGCGTGATTGTTTTGCTGTCGTCTATTATGTGACAAATCACTGTCGATCTCAACCCGGCACACAACTGAGTTAATCAGTGTGTGCTCATCGTCATTGTAAACTTCTTTATTTAAATGCTGTCTACTTCTAATCACAGCTTGCTTCTAAGATTCACTGATGACACATTTGATCTTGATATTGGAGCCACTATAGGTAAAAGTTAAAGATATAAGACTACATGATATTCATAAATGAACAAAATGGAATAATTTTGAAACAATCAAAATGCTGTGGTTTCATATAGGTTTGTATTTTGGCTAGCTTTTTTGTACCCTGCCTCGTAGGATATTTCACAGAGGTGTTGATAAAAAAAAAAAAAGAAAACACTAGCGGCCATTCATTTATCATTTCAATGCCTCAACCGTTTTAACCTTTTAAGAGTTATTGACATCTAGTTTCTCCTAACATTATCACTTCTGAACCAAACATCAAGACTATGAGAAGAACAGAAATGATCACAAACTGAAGACATGCTTGATTGTAAAACAAATTCTCCTTGTCAGCCCCTTAGAGAACAGTTTGGAGAATATGCATACTAATGTTAGGATGCAGGGGGTTAATTACAAGATAGAGAAGTTTTTGCACCTTTGTCATTTCTTTTTAGGGGATAGGAATCATTTGATCCTTTCTATTCTTTCCATGGCTGTAGTTACACTATGCAATTAACTCTCTGGTAAGCAGAGACCTTTGCGAATTGAAAAATAGAATGTCAGTCAGTAGAGCTCTCCACCTATGATTTCCCATATTTCCATTAGCAGACAAAAGAAAACAATGGTTAATGTCTGCTTTTGGGAGATTTAATTAGCAGGTGTTAATTACATGTTTTATTGGACAAATGGACATTTGATAAAACAGATCCCCACTGTTCTGTTTCTCTGTCAAGGGTCATATTTCTGTTGATTTACAAATTAAAAAACAAATTTCGTTTTCCACTCGTGTGCTTTGTAACCTGCACGTAAGATATATAAACATATTGATCTGTTCATGCTTTCACCTTTTTCAGTATGCTGTATGGCTAGCTTCTAAGTAATGTTTAGGCTCAGTTCCTTAAACCTTGGAAAACACTACCAACCACCTTATTATCAATTATTTTCACACGACTTTAATTTGGTGTATTTGGAATAAAATATTTCGTGGAACTTAAAATTCACAATTTTGATGAATCACTGTTTTTCAAGGTAATTAAATTTTGCAAATCAAGCAACTGGTGCTGGTTTTTTAAACTTCCATTTCTGTATTTTATTTAATCATAACGGAATAGAAACCTCAAATGCAATAAAAGACTGGCTGAAATGTTCGACAATATCAGCAACTTAGTAACATCTTTTAAAAGGGCTGAAACAAGCAAGATGAGTCAGATGATGAGGAATAGGGTACACATTGAACTGAAATTTGAGCCATCCTACTTGTATGTTAACTCCTAGCAGAGGGAAAGCTTAAATAAAGGATTTTATAAAGGTCTCTAAATTTCGCTTCTTTAATTTTTGCAGCACCTTCTTTTCGCAGGACTTTAATTTCGCAAATTTTCTTAAATTGTGCAAATCTAGTCTCTGGAAAATAAGTTATAATAAGGTAAATACCTTGGTATCTGATCAACAGCATAACCTGTTGTGTTATCAATTAGCAGTTAATGGGTTTAATAGTCCGGATAATCACAAAATTATATGGATATAAATGAGCCAAGACTATTTCAGAATTGTTTCATGCTTATATCGAGTTATGGATGCACACGGGGAGTTTGAAGAGCACGAGAGAAGCGTAAGAGTTGCTCGAGGCTGCGCCTCGAGCAACTCTAGCTTCTTGAGTGCTCTCCAAACTTCCCAAGTGCATCTATAACTCGATAAATGCACAGCTAAAAGCATGAAACAATTCTTTTATAACATACAAAACAATTTGGGTGCTGAATGACATTTTTGTAATGTTTTTTGAAATGAAAGTTGCCCGAAAATGTTGACGTCTCCGTAATTTGTTTTGTTGATTTTGTAATTAAATGGTTTTCGGTAGAGTTAACAAATGTAACCAAAAAACGTCATCAACAGAGACGTTTGCCTTTAAAAGTTGCCACAGACCAATTTGTAGTCTTCTTAGTTCTTGTTGAATGTCTTTCAGCTAAAATCTTCTCCAGCTCCTGTTCCGATAAATCGGGAAACAGGCCTGTTGTGTTTCGTTTAACTTTCGTTGTGCCTATTGGCTTGACTACTTGCGGGAAGGTCGAAAGCCAAAGAAAAGTTTGGTTGGTCTTCCATTTACTGATATCGCTTTCCGAAACTTTAACTTAAGGAATTCACATGACGGAAATTTTGCAGCTATTTTAAAACTGCACACGTCATTTTATTGAGCACGGCCGTGCATACATAAAGATTTTGTTCATGTTGACGCAATAGGAGTTAGATAGGACTAGCGCACGCACTATGTTATAAAACTAGACATTCATCATTAATTAGATTTATATTATGCAAGAAATGAAACACATTCTCTCATGATTGTGTTTTCTTGTTAACATTTCCCTAAAGTATGAACAAAAAGTTAATTTAAAAGTTAATCAACAAACTAAGGTTTGTTGTATTTGTCGGGAAGTGAGAGTTGCAAATAAGTGGTATCGCAGCAACGGAATGATTGTAAATGAGACAAAACACCAGGCCCAGGCTATAGTCTTGGGAAAAACAGGCCACTCCTTCTCTTTTCCATTAAAAGGTTCTTTGGATCAATATATTTGGAATAAATATTGACAACAGTTTGTGTTTTGATAATTATATATCAACTATTTTCAAGAAGATAAATGGCCAGTTCAATGTAATGCTAAGATTTTGTAAACTTATCTCTAAAGATACTCTGCTAAGATTGTATAAGGCTTTTATTATGCCACATTTTAACTATTGTTCGTCTGTATGGCACTTTTGTGGTGCATGTAATACTGAGAAGATAGATACTTTAAACAAGCGAATTCTTAGATTTATCTTGCAGGATTATAATTCTCCCTATGACTCTCTACTTCGCAAAGTTAACTCCAAATCTCTGTACAAAAGACACCTTCAGACTTTCTTAATTATATTGTACAAGAGCTTGTTTTTTAACTGCTATCCAGGCTATCTAAAGAAATATCTTTAGTTTCCTGTCTGTATCCTATAATCTATTTTGTCTCTACCGTTTACAAAAACTACTACATATGGTTTTCACTCCTTTTCATATATGGCTTTAAAACTATGTAACTCTATTCCGGACTCTATTAGAACATGTGACTTTTCTGATTTCAAGCTCAAGATTCTTCAGTATGACTCTTTCTCATAGTTAAATTTTAGAATGTTGCAATTTTACATTTTAGTAGTATTTAGAATTATACTTGTAACTCGAAGATACTAGCTTATCTTTTAGCTACTTCAAATTCGAGATTAAATAAAGTATATGTAGGTATGTATGTATGTACATTGACCATATATGCTCATGTAAATTAGCTTGTTTCAAGCTGCTACAGCTTGTGGGCGTCACTAATTCTATCATTCCTTTCAGCAGTATAAATGGAATAATGTCCATTGTTTTGTTTTGTTTTTTTTTTGCTGTATTAAACACTTCCTAAAACATTCAACTGCTTCAGGAGGCAGATCCAATTCAGTTCTAACAGAAGTTTCATATATTTGCTGTGTTTGATGGAAAAAAAATTGTTGCAGATTTCAAATGTGAGTAAATATTAATTCTCAAAATGGGACCAGAGAAGTAAGTCCAGGTGATCGGTAACTCCAGATAATCAAAGTTCAACTGTACTATTGGATTACTTCTGATAATTAATAAGTATTTTAATGGTATAACATCAATTTTTTTTTTTTTTTTTTTTTCAGGACACAGCAGGACAGGAACGGTTCAGAACACTGACTCCTAGCTACTACAGGGGAGCACAAGGAGTTATTTTAGGTAACAATGATGAAATCATTTTATAACCTCTTTCCTGGCAGTTATCGTTGTTTAGAATATTTACGATTGGTTTAGCATTTCTCAGGGGTTTCATTAAGGGCCAGGCACCAAATAACAGAAATGATCACCGACTAAAGAAACTCTTGATTGTTGAAAAATTCTCCTTGTCAGCACCTTAGGAAATGTTTAGAGAACAATGTGGAGAATATTTCCGCATTTCCACACAACACAGAAATAAGTGTCAGGTTTTTGCTCTATTTTTGTATTTTTATAAACAAGTTAATGTTTAGCATTTTTATTTGACCCATGTAAATTAAAAATGCACAAAAACAAAAGATATTTTCACAACCGCTCTTGGGCCCACTATATTTTGGTCAAAAACTCGTTCATCCATACCCAAGTAGCTGGATATTGATCAGTTGCCATCGGAAAAACAGAAGGGAATTTTCCCTCTCAAAGCTTTCGCTTTCGGGTGATGATGAGACTTTCACTCGGGTCCTTGTAAATATGTGGTGGTTCTTGCATTGTGGAAGCCTCCTCTCATGAAAGAAAAGTAAGAATAACAAATATTGTGTTGAACAACTCAGCCATCTAAAATATCGCTTTAATTTTGTGTTTCATCTGTACTGTAAGCACTCCAGAAGCTATTTTGATCTACATCTCTTTTTCAACTGCAGTTACGTTCCCATACCATGTTTTTTATTCCTTTTCAATGTTGAAAGCTAGTGTTACTGTTCTTGTCCCAGTAAGAAAGAGGTGTTTCAGTATTACCAAATTAAATTTTGAGCGACGCTAAAATATTTCAGTGACAAGGTTGAGAAACTCGGAGAAATGGAACTCTGAGTGCTTCCTGAAGGAGTCAAACCTTCCAAATTCCGACTAGCACTTCAAGCTAGTGTTACTACCATTTCAACTTTGTTGCATGATATATCCAAATTATTTCGTTACTCCCACCGACGCAGCCCCAAACAGTACTTCAAGTGCTTTACCACTTAGCCATAGGAGACTCGTGGTAGGCTGAGTCTTTCGACTGGGTCCATGGTCCATGAAATATGAAGTCCCTTCATATTCTTACTGCATTTTTAATGCAGAATAGCGCGGTATTATAAAAAGATTAAAGTGCACCTAAACCCAAAAATTTTTTTTCGCTTAACGAAATAAGCTTATTTTTTTGAGTGTTTCTGTGCAAAAATTTTTTAATTTGCTTAAATCTTAAATTTTCTGTGCCTAGTCAAAATACGGAAAATCGGCCGCCATCTTGCCCCACGACCGAGTTTAAAGAGGAATGGCTCTAGCGGATAATGTGACGTCAAATCGAGAACACGAAAGTCTGCTTTTCACACATTTTCACTTGTTTGGGAAGGTTGTGGTCGATATTGTCCGAAGTATGCCGACCAGGTGTGTTGTATGAGGAATGTGTGAAGCGTGATACCCTCTTGCAAATTATGCACGTTGCTACATCCTCCTACAACACACTTAGTCGGCATATTTTCGGACAAAATCGACTACAACCTTCCCAAACAAGCGAAAATGTGTGAAATGCAGACTTTCGTGTTCTCGATTTGACGTCACATTACCTGCTAGAGCCATTCCTCTTTAAACTCGGCCGTGGGGCAAGATGGCGGCCGATTTTCCGTATTTTGACTGGGCACAGACAATTGAAGATTTGAGCAAATAAAAAAATGTTTGTACAGAAATACTCCAAAAAATACGCTTATTTCGTTAAGCGAAAAAAAATTTTTGGGTCTAGGTGCACTTTAAACAATCAGCCTAAATAAGTTACTTTCTTTATCCACACTTCTTACTTCTCTCCCGCTTTAGTGCTCTGCAGTGTGTCCGTTCTAACTAAAAGAATGCTCGGCATGCCCGGCTTAATTGGATTGTTTCGTTGTTTTGATGTTTCTGTTAGACTGCTAACCATCAAACGCAAAGCAGTCGATCATCATGACAACATTTTGCTGAGTTGAAACGCTTCTCGTCAAGAGGAAACAATTGTAGGAGAGGACCATCATTAATAACTGCTTCCACTTCTCTTGCTGTTTCTCCGATTGTTCATTTTATTCGTTTGCTGAATTCAAATATGTTAACTGCCAACCCATGCGACAGTATTACCGGTAAACTTTACAGTCTGAGAGTTACAAATGTACATTAAAGGCCGTATGAGTCGTATAGTCATTGGTAGAAAAGGCTGTCCAACGCTTGCAAAAATTCTCGTGGATGTGGTGGCCAGCCTCTGACAATTAGTGTCCTTTGTTTCGGTTTGCGGTTTGACAGATATCATGATTATACCTGTTGAGCCAAAAAATATTATCGCTACTTCTAAAGGATAAGCTCACAACTACTATCAGTGAAAGTACGCCTTGAAAATTTTCACCAAAGACATATCGGTCTTAATTTCATCATAGTAGTAAAATACACTCCGCAATATATTTGCTCCTGTCGTGATATGGCTTACTACTTCCAATGTGTTAGGACAAGTCGCGCGTATCATTTCTCAGGATCACCTGTGCAGACCTTTATTTGGCCGGATCACTGAGCCTGCCTCGCAAGTAGACAGTTTCTTTGAAAGAAAATGTTTACTCGTGTTTTTGAAGACGATTCACATGCTACGGAGTATTTCCCTTTGCCAAAAAAAAAGAAAGCTTACAAGAGAAAGCCTCAGGTATTCAAGATTGCAGGTCTTCAATTAAATGTTATCATGGTTTCATAGGTCAACGCATGACGGAAGTTCTTGATCAGTATTCGTATGTTAAACTCCACTTTCAGACACTCGGCAAACATCACGCAAGCTGTTCATGCGATGAAAGTGGAGTTGTGTCCCTAGTCTGCGGTGCAAATAAAGTGTGTGGTCTTCACTGACGACAGAGATTATCCGCTCAATTAACAATTCTCTTGAGCATCAATGCGTCATAACAAACCCTGCGTCCTTTTCAAAAGCGGCACCCCAAGGAGTGTCTTTTTCGTTTTGATTTAGTTTTTTAATTCAATTTTTTTTTAATTTTTTCGGACGGTGAGTATGGAGGTCGGAGGATTTTGGTGGTGTCGGGACAAAAGTTACGTGATTCCCCATAAGGCTCTGTGATATTCTTCTGATCCCTCTGCATTGGCAGTTAATTTACAGCAATAAATTATATTTTTTTGTTTTCAATCAATTTCCTTTTAAGTCCCCTTCTCCTTTATACTGTTAGCGACAACTGATCCCTTTCTGTTCCCTCCGAGAACCATATGACCCCTAAAAATCCTACGGACCCCCCGCAACAATGACTGGTCACTTATTAACAGCTTTTTAAAAGCATGTCAGGCATCCTGCAAATTCCAACGTGGACGAATATGTACTCCATATCCATACATCGAAAAGTGAATTACTTGCTGACTCTAAAACTTATAACCTTAGGCAATATCACTTAACTTCACGACAGATTAAACCAAACTCGTTTCCATGCACTCAAGAGGAGGAAAGTGAAAACTAGAGCTGTGTTGTGAATAAACAGAGATATATGTTTCCATTGTTTTGAAATTTGTCCTGTTCTTCAAACAGATTGAATATACTCTGAGTCTTAGGAAGAGCAAAGGAGAAATTGGAAATCCATGCAACTTGCAGCCAGATATTTTATTTGCGTTCCGCTTTTCACCAGTCCCCACTTTGTGATGTCATCGTACTGATTGTGAGGTGCGTGGTGCAGTGCGTCAAAAAATTTCAGACTTACCTTGGTTTAAGGCACTTTCATTAAATCCTTCTCAAGAGCGACTGCGAATGAGGTGGCGTTTGCTCGGTTTGGCCTTTGTTGATTAGAGCGCTGACACCTTTGAACTTGCATTATAGGTGGTGTCGCGTTCCCGATGCCGCAGACACGTGGTGTTGTGCACCGGAGTTCGCCAGTATAACCACAGTGTTGAACTTTAGACAAGCAGCAGCATCAAACTCTTTATTCACTTAAGCTGGCAGTCTTCGTACAGCACAGGCGGTAAAAACTATAGAACGGATACATGAAGGTTCGAGATAAGGAAAACCGAAAGACTTCGAAACTAGAAATGATAAAAATGAGGAATATTACAAGCGTAACTTACATCGGATCTTGACTCCGGGGTAGAGAACTCCTAAACTTCGTTCGGCTCCGAAATGCTTTCGCTACAGTGACTCCTCGCAACTGAGCTACTTGCTTATAGAAGGCGAATTTAGTTCTTACACTTTGACGTACGGGAAATAGAAATGAACAGAGCTTTATGTAGCTAGCTTTGAGCGGATATTCGCTAGTCACGGAACAGAAATCAAACAAAGCGCGCTAACAAATTAAATAGAAAGTCATTGAAAGTTTCTTAGTGTCTTTGTGCTAAAAACGGAAGAGTTACATAAGTAAAAAAGATTAGAGTTCGTATCCGTAAACGTGACAGGTGGCGCACCCAAATTTCGAGCCATAAAAAGATCGTCGAATGCCAACTGTATTCAAAACTGCTTTCAATGATTTTTGATGAGGAATTTTTCTCAGGAGCTACTCGGTTGCGTGATGGGAGCATGAAGTGTAACGGGTTCGCTCCTTTTATTAATTCATGTTATTGAGGAATCCACTGAAGCAGTCTCGTTCTTGTGTTTCTTCATTTATTACTATTTTTCTTCTTGGTATTATTTTTAGTCGAAGATGACGTTCATGGTCACCAGAGCTACTTGGACACATAGACAGACGTAAAGACAAACAAAAATGTAGTTTTAAGAATAATTTCCATGTGAATGGCCATGGCCAACACATCGCTTAAGCCTCTCCGACATGACCAGCAAATAGGGATCACTACGACTGAGATTGGATCAATTTTTTCAGACGGGATCATTGAATTTTTTGGGATCAAGGATCAAAATTATCCGAAATTTTTGGAACATGGATCACAAAATATAGATGAAAATTGGGATCATTATGCAATCCACATACCTTATTACGACCCTGTGATTTCGTTTTGTCTGGGGGTCAGCGCGCGTCACGTATCGATCTGTCATTCATGTCACAGCAGATGATCATTTTCACAAAACAACTTGTTGGGGCGAAATCCATGTCTCTGCGCTGAATTATTGAAGAATCTCATGAAACAGTGGGTGTTATTCATTATTTGCCGTATCTCTTCTAATTTTGATTTAAAGCATTTTTCAGCCGAATTTTGATCTCGAAAAAGCTCGAAGACTCCGAGTCCTTCATTTCTTAGTCCCATTTAACTGCCGTCAAGCCACGAAATCAAATTTAATTCATTTGACTTGTTTACAGCGGCTTAGGACAAAATGTTAAAGTCCTAAAAAACCAATCAGTCCTTGTTATAATATCAGCGCACAGCTGTACTTGTTACTCAATAGCACGGAGTGTATCTCTACTACATTTCTAGTCTACTCTTCGTGGTTTGACAAGCATAGTTTGATCACAAGAAAGTCTTTTGCGCTGAAAAGAACAAACGGAATGGGAAGAACCTATATATACTTTGCTTTAGACACTATTTACCAATTAAAAGACTCTTAAGGGCGATAAACTTTCTGAAACAGAGTCAAACTGAAGGCATCCCTGAAGCAAGTTAACTTTAGCGATCGATTTTTGACTAAGTATTTTCTAAATACCATATCTGATGATGCGTGCGACACTCTGTAACGCGCATTTCTTACCCTTAGAGTTTCTTAATAATAGTTCTCAAAAGGAAAATTTATCATGAATATGAAAGTAAGGGACGAAATTTACGCTACGTTCGACTTATTTGTCCTGTCCAGACGACCTTCTGGTAATCCGATGCATTCATAGCAAGAGAAGGGAATTTTCCCTCTGCGGATGCTTTCGCTTTCCACTGTTTGAGCCGGAAACCTGTCATCGAGAAAATCATTACCGAAATTACCGAAACTTGGTAATTTTTGGAGATTCTGGTCAATACTAGTGTACTACATTGAAAACGTTGAAAGTATTACATTATTAGAAAATAGGTGCCGGGAAGTGCCCCACTTTAAGCTTTCAAATATTACTGTAAGGGACGAGCGTTTTGGTACAGTCACCCTACCTGCCCTGTCTAGGTAATTCGATGCACTGGAGACAGAAGGGAATTTTCGCTTCGAATACTTTCGCTTTCCACTGTTTGGGAAACCTGCGATCGAAACCTTTTCAATGTCTGGCAGGAGGTGTAAGTTCTTGATTCTGTGCCGCTATTTTTCAACAAAACAAAGCACCCGTAAAACGGAGCAGAATGATTGACGGTTTTCTTGACCTCGTACTTTTTTATAGTAGCGATGACACCGCGAAAAAAGTCCTGAACTTACTGCATCACCGCGTGAAAATTTGACTGAATACCCATACTGTCACATGTTTAAAGCCCGTACCTGATTTACCCATAAAAATGTTCTTCTCTGGCACAAATTAAACCCACGCTACGTATTTGCAGGGATTGTAGATAAAGTCGATTACTATACTACTGATGTAATAATAAGACTTTATTTATTGAGGATAGCACGTGATAGTGCACAAACACTAATAAACTTGTGGTCCTCCAAACGGAGAGGGAATTTTTCTCGCAAGTTCAAATGGGTCCCTCGCTAGTAAGCACATCGTATGTTACTTTATCAATACGGTTGATTTAGCTCCGCTTTAATCCTCTTGTAATGGAATTTGCCATCCGAACAAGCTAAACTCAGTACTGACAAGGGTCAGCGATAATTGTACAAAAGTCCACTGAACAATGAAAACAACTGCGTAAATATGTTTGTCACGTCGACCACACGGACACAGCACACTGCAAAATTCGAGATCGCCTCGAAACACCGCAACGTACTCTGCAATTATTATTTGTTTCCAATGTGGACCTATCAATTTACCCACTTATGAGGTGGTTCTTTTTTTTTTTTCATTTGGATTGGTTGGTATCGCCTAGGTTGTTAAGTTTTATTAGCTAATGGCTTTTTTGTTTGTATTGGGTTCTTAACTGTGCGATTTGGCCTGTCCAATTACAAACACTTGCGGGTAGTTGGACAAGTGAAATCGGACAGTTTGGACTTGAAACAGCCCATAGATAGTGGTAATAGGTCCAATTCGGTCTGGAATCATACGAGTGATTACAAAATTGGAAGACCGCAAAGCCGGAGTCCGATTTGTCAATCACGAGTATGATTACTGACTATATTGGACGACACGAGGTCCTGTTACCAATAGCCCATTTCCGAATTACCTTTAGCCTCTTTTTCAAAGCGAGTCCTGGTGCTCATCCTTTCGTATGGTAATAACTTTTTATTCACATGCAAATTAAACTCATTTTCATACGTATGGTTGAGCACCAGGCCTCGTTTTGAAAAAGAGGCTAAACGTAATTCGGAAATGGCCTGTTAATCACAAAAATTACAATTTCCGAGAAAAAGAAACACATTTATTTAAGAAAATATCTCCGTTGGAGTTATTTTCTAAATTAAATAAGAAAGTCCTTAATTTTGGAGATTTCTCATTTTTTTCTTCTTTGAGTTAGTGGTTGTTGCTATGGTTATTGCAATCAATTCTGTGATTGGTGGATGCCATCTGAGTAAAACCACTCCAGAGGCTGAGAAAAAAAATTGATTAAACTCGCTAATGAAAAACAATTTGTTTCTGCCAAGGCCTCATCAAACGTGAATATCGTCATGGCGATGGAATTTAGCAAAGAACAGCTCAACTACGACAGGATTTGTTACGTTGTCACTGATTTATTAACCGAGGGTCTGCGAATCATCTTCAAACAAGAATGGGACAATCTCTACCGTGCGACACCGTCAGGAGAATGGAAAGATCTAGCTAGAAATGGAGTGGACTTTAAAAACAAGGAATCTGCTCGGAACCAAACAAGAAATGCACATCTCCTTACAACCATGATTGGTGGAAACAGAGCTGATTGGGATTGTACAATGTTGTTCTATGCCATTCTTTTCTCGGATTGTATTCATAGCCCAAACGCAGTCGTCAGGTCAAATGTCGATGCCCTTAGAAAGTTTCGAAATGAAGATTTTGCGCACATGTCGGAAGGAAATCTTTCAGACCTGCAGTTTCAAAACATCATTGGTAAAGTTCAAAATGCATTTCAAGCGCTCGGTCTTTCCACAGTAAAAATTCAAGAAATTAAAAATCAAACAAGTTTTCCCACCGAGGAGCTGAGAAATATTTTGAGAAAGGTGAAAGATTTTAAAAAAGAACTTCAGGAAAAAGAGAAGGAACTGCAGGAAAAGGAAGAAGAACGACAGGTCCTTGAAGATCAGTTAAACAGAAATATCTCTCCCTTTTGTGTCCTCCCTCCCAAACCTTCACATGACGTGGCAAGTCGCGACCGAGAGGTGGCTGAAATAAGACAAGAGCTTAAAGAACTTAAAAAAGCAAATCAACACAAACTTAGTTACCTTTACATCTCAGGGAATCCTGGAAGTGGAAAGTCTCAACTGGCTGCCTTCGTGGCAGAGCGATTCTACGGAGAAGTCAACGATCTACCATGTAGTACCTCATTTGTTATGACGATTAATGGTGAAAGTCCAGCTACTATACTGGAATCGTACGTGGCTTTTTCTCGGCATCTAAGGTGTCCCGAGTACTCAGTGACAAACACCCTTCATTCAGAAGATTTGACAATAAATAAGATTACAGATCTCAAATCTTTGATCGGACCAAAGATTGGGCTTTACACGTCGTGGCTGCTTGTAGTCGACAATGTCAAGAGTATATCACTTACGCATGTCCATCTACCCGAAGCTGAAAATGAGACGTGGGCAGGAGGCCAGTTGCTCATCACAACTCAAGACAGAGAGTCAATTCCTCCAGCAAGCTCCTTCAATAAACACATCTCAGTAAGCAAAGGAATGCATCTTGATGACGTCACTTGTTTATTGGAAAATCTCTCGGGAATTTCGGACAAAGAGATGGAAATCAAGGTTGCCCAAGCGTTAGACCATCAGCCTCTTGCACTGGCGAGCGCCGCCGCTTATGTCGGAGACCTTAGACAGACATCAAATTTTGGTTGGAAAGAATACCTTGCAAAACTTGAAACAGGCCAAAGAGATACCACGGAGACCTTTCTTATTGAAGTCAACCCAAGCTATCCAAACTCCATGACTAAAGCAACATTACTGGCAGTAGAAACAGCCAGGGTATCAAACAAAGCTATTTACCACGCCTTTAATTTCCTTTCTCTGAGTGCACCACAACCATTAAGTCTTAATATCATTGAAGATTTCATCACAAGTGTAGATGAAGAAATTCAAGACAAAGAGATGATTCGTTCAAAGATACAAAGGTGCTCACTCATTATGTTGGAAAGAGAAGAAACTGGCGTTTACATTCGTGTACATCAGGTCGTACATGAATGCATTAAAACTGTGGCTGCAGCTCATTCGGAGGATAAGCATAACGAAGTCGTCAGTGGAGTGATTGGATCATTCAGTCGTTTTGTAGAAAAATATCTATCAAAGGATAACGATGAGTTATATGCTTTAATAAACAGCAGACATGTTGTTCCTCATTTAAAAAATTTAGCCACAGAACTTGAGGGATATTTTTCTAAGAAGTTCATGTCTCAAGTCCACCGAAGCGAATTTTTAAAGGACCATGCCAAAGACCTCCTCAGAATGAACAAGTTGTGCCAAAAACATTGTGAATACGAAACTTCGAGACGATTTATCAATATGGCAATGAATGTATCCAACGCAGAAGAGCATGATGCGGACTTGGGCGTTGCATATATGTATTCCGAAATGGGACAAGTGCACGTTAGGCTAGGTGACCTGATTCAGGCAAAAGAGTATTGTAATCGTGCACTAGCCATTTCTCTGAAAAAGCTAGGATCTGAGCATGTTGACGTCGCGACTTCTTACGATAACCTGGGTTCTGTACACCAACTGCTGGGTGACCTGAGTCAGGCAAAAGATTATCATGATCGTGCACTGGCCATTCTTCTGAAAAAGCTTGGATCTGAGCATGTTAACGTCGCGACTTCTTACGGTCACCTGGGTTCTGTACACAAAAAGCTGGGTGACCTGAGTCAGGCAAAAGATTATCATGATCGTGCACTGGCCATTCGTCTGAAAAAGCTTGGATCTCAGCATGTTGACGTCGCGTCTTCTTACATTCACCTGGGTTCTGTACACCAAGAGCTGGGTGACCTGAGTCAGGCAAAAGATTATCATGATCGTGCACTGGCCATTCGTCTGAAAAAGCTTGGATCTGAGCATGTTGACGTCACGTCTTCTTACATTCACCTGGGTTCTGTACACCAAAAGCTGGGTGACCTGAGTCAGGCAAAAGATTATCATGATCGTGCACTGGCCATTCGTCTGAAAAAGCTTGGATCTGAGCATGTTGACGTCGCGTCTTCTTACATTCACCTGGGTTCTGTACACCAACTGCTGGGTGACCTGAGTCAGGCAAAAGATTATCATGATCGTGCACTGGCCATTCGTCTGAAAAAGCTTGGATCTGAGCATGTTGACGTCGCGTCTTCTTACATTCACCTGGGTTCTGTACACCAACTGCTGGGTGACCTGAGTCAGGCAAAAGATTATCATGATCGTGCACTGGCCATTCGTCTGAAAAAGCTTGGATCTGAGCATGTTGACGTCGCGTCTTCTTACATTCACCTGGGTTCTGTACACCAACTGCTGGGTGACCTGAGTCAGGCAAAAGATTATCATGATCGTGCACTGGCCATTCGTCTGAAAAAGCTTGGATCTCAGCATGTTGACGTCGCGTCTTCTTACATTCACCTGGGTTCTGTACACCAACTGCTGGGTGACCTGAGTCAGGCAAAAGATTATCATGATCGTGCACTGGCCATTTTTCTGAAAAAGCTTGGATCTGAGCATGTTTACGTCGCGACTTTTTACGGTAACCTGGGTTTTGTACACCAAGAGCTGGGTGACCTGAGTCAGGCAAAAGATTATCATGATCGTGCACTGGCCATTCGTCTGAAAAAGCTTGGATCTGAGCATGTTGACGTCGCGTCTTCTTACATTCACCTGGGTTCTGTACACCAAGAGCTGGGTGACCTGAGTCAGGCAAAAGATTATCATGATCGTGCACTGGCCATTCGTCTGAAAAAGCTTGGATCTGAGCATGTTGACGTCGCGTCTTCTTACATTCACCTGGGTTCTGTACACCAAGAGCTGGGTGACCTGAGTCAGGCAAAAGATTATCATGATCGTGCACTGGCCATTCGTCTGAAAAAGCTTGGATCTGAGCATGTTGACGTCGCGTCTTCTTACATTCACCTGGGTTCTGTACACCAAGAGCTGGGTGACCTGAGTCAGGCAAAAGATTATCATGATCGTGCACTGGCCATTCGTCTGAAAAAGCTTGGATCTCAGCATGTTGACGTCGCGACTTCTTACAGTCACCTGGGTTCTGTACACAAAAAGCTGGGTGACCTGAGTCAGGCAAAAGATTATCATGATCGTGCACTGGCCATTCGTCTGAAAAAGCTTGGATCTGAGCATGTTGACGTCGCGTCTTCTTACATTCACCTGGGTTCTGTACACCAAGAGATGGGTGACCTGAGTCAGGCAAAAGATTATCATGATCGTGCACTGGCCATTCGTCTGAAAAAGCTTGGATCTGAGCATGTTGACGTCGCGTCTTCTTACATTCACCTGGGTTCTGTACACCAAGAGCTGGGTGACCTGAGTCAGGCAAAAGATTATCATGATCGTGCACTGGCCATTCGTCTGAAAAAGCTTGGATCTCAGCATGTTGACGTCGCGACTTCTTACATTCACCTGGGTTCTATACACAAAGAGCTGGGTGACCTGAGTCAGGCAAAAGATTATCATGATCGTGCACTGGCCATTCGTCTGAAAAAGCTTTGACCCGAACAGATTGAGGTCGCAGCCTCTAGCAATAACTCGAGGCCTGTACACCATAATTTCGATTAGAAGCGCAAGGGTTTGTTTCCATTAATCCAAAAGAATTTGGATCTGACAATGTTAGGTTTGCGACTTGTTGCAATAACCTGCGTTATGTACAGTCTACGTTGAGTAAACTGGAGTTCTAATTTTCCAAACAAAAATCATTTCCGAAAGCTAACAAGATTCCAATTTTTAGGGTATTTCCTGGATTGGTGTGACAACTCATCCTCATAGCGACGTCAAAAGACAATGTAAGAGTTCGTATAACCCCTCCCCCGTTAAGGAAGGAAGATGGTTGTAGAATGTTAAGAGCTAATAACCGTAGATGGTAATAGTGTAGGTCTAACAGAGTCTAAAATTTTTCCATTGTGAAAATGCCCGGTAATTCAAGCTGGGGGTCAAAGCAGATGAAGAAACCCAAGACTGAATTGTCAATTGTCAAAGCCATGCGGTCGTGTGATGGTGGCGTTCTCACGATATACTTCTTTTCGTATCTACTTTCTGCGCAGCTGTCAACAAGTCGTTGGAATCTGGAAAAATTTGGAGGCTTTGGTGATTGCTAAAGATACAAACCAAGCGGTGATAAATCCTAACGTAAGCAGTTTGAAATCTAGCGCGAAAGAATCCTTCTCAGAGCTCACACGTGCTCTGCGCTTCTTTAATATCATGCTGGCTGTCAATTTGATCTCCCTTCGAATGATGTTGCTTTGAACCCTGGTCCTATCGACCTACGAGTTTCAGGTCGAGGCAGAGGAATAAGGATTGGGCAATGAAACATTCAACACCTAACAGACGCTAAGTTTGAACAACACTCGTTGTCGCTTAATGCCCACAAGCATTCAGCAAACAAAGTTGACGTACTAATCTTAACCGAGACCTTTTGTAGCAGTAAAAGGCCCGACTCGTTTTACCAAGTACATGGATATGACTTATTCTGGAAGGACAGAGTTGGAAAGCAACGGGGAGGAATAATGATTTAGGTGAATGACAAACTAAAAGCAAAAAGTCGCCCAGATCTGATGACAACTGAAATCGAAATGCTCTGGTTTGAAGTATGCTCTTTTAAATCAAAGCGCTCATTGCTCATTGCTGGTGTCTATAGACCCCTGTCGTCCACGTCTTAGATTGACTCAAGCATTGCAAAAAACATCGAAAAAGCCTACTTGTTGAACAAAGAAATGATTCTCTAAGGAGATTTTAATGTTGATTTTTTAAATGCAAGACAAGCAAGTAAACACAAACTCATTAAAACACAAGCAGTTTGTGAAGCAGCCCCCAGAACTGCTACGAAATAAACCACCAAATTCATCGTCATGGGTTCCTCTTCAGCACATTAAGGACTTCACAGCAGAAAGCGTAAATAAACCATAGTTCATCATCCACATATCACACCCAAAAATATCGAGGAGTTGCTAAAACTCGTGCCATCCCAAAAGGCGGGGGATCTGACGATCTCGGTGCTAGGATAATGAAAATAGCTGCCCCTGCAATCATCTTACCACTAAGTCGGCTTATTAACCACTGCATTGATACAGGCAATTTACCGTCTGCATGGAAAACTGCCAAAGTTACGCCTATTTACAAGGAGCAAGGAAGTAAAGAGAAGAACATTTATCGTCCAATCTCAGTACTCCCTTTACTATCAAACTTATTTGAGAAACATATCCACCAAGCCCTGTACAACTACATGAGAAACAACAACTTGTTGTACACCTTGCAGTCAGGTTTCCGAAGATCCTACTCTACGGAGACAGCGCTCATTCGGCTGATGGATCAGTTGTTATCTGACATGGATAAAGACCAAGTCAATGGGCTCGTATTTGTGGATTACAAGAAGGCCTTCGACTTAAGAAGACCTTTGATGATGACATACTTCTGTCCAAGCTCGAGGCATACGGTATAACATCTAGGGAACTGATGCTCTTGACGAACTACTTAAAGGGCAGAAGGAGCTCAGTTGTCATTGATGGAGTGCATTCAGAATACAGGCTGATCACACACGGTGTTCCGCAAGGATCGGTCCTGGACCACTGCTATTTATCATCTTTGTAAATGATCTCCAAACTCAGTCTCTAAATCAACTGTAGACATCTACGCAGACGACACAACTTTAAGTATTTCCGCTGTAGTCACAGATCTACCTGCAATTCAGCAGAGGCTCCAAAAGGACATGAACAAAATTGCAGACTGGACATCTGAAAACAAGATGGTACTTAATGCCTCTAAAACAAAAATTCCTCTAGTAACTGGCAAACGACTAAAAAAGAAAGCTCCAGACACGAATCTTAACTATCATGCAACGGTAGCGAGATTAAGCAAATAACTTCACAGAAACTACTTGGAGTAAAATTGGACAATCACTTGAGTTTTACTGAACACATAGATGACATTTGTAAAAAAGTGTCACTACGTATTGCGGTGCTGAAGAAGATTAAGCTTAACCTGCCTCTAGCTGAGCGTAAGCTATATTTCAACGCCTTGATCAAGCCAATAATGTGCATGGTGTACTGCGTCAGAGGAGAACGTTAACCACGTATCCAAGCTGCAAAAGCGAGCAGCTCGAGTAATCTTGGATGCTGATATCGGGGAAAGAAGCGAGATGCTTTTTAGACGACTCGATTGGCTGCCACTTAAGAAAGAATTAAACCTTAAAAGGACTAGTTTATTATTTAGGCGCATCAAAGGTGAAAATAGTTGTCGGAGCTATTAACAGAACTTTTCACGAGAAACTCAGACCGAAACACCAGAACCAGTCGCAAAGGAAAATATAACTTAGTGTACCCCTCCTATAATAGAAAAACGGAAGGGGGGCGAACTTTTCAGGCCAGTGGAGCAAAACTACGGAACAGCATACCTTTAGACATTCGCAAGAAAGACTCCATTCGCTCTTTTAAATCTTCTGTTCGAAAATATGTTTTATCCAAGAACTCTTGGCTTAGTTTTTAGTTGTGCATATCCAGATTTTATCCAGGGTTTTTTATCATTATTATTATTATCATTATTATTATTATTATTATTATTATTATTATCCTATAAGTATAAATAGTTTTTAACTTACTGGTTCGTCAGTTTTTAACTGTTATGTGTTACCCTCTGTAAATAAAGTTGTTACTTACTAATTTATTTCATTTAATAATGTCTAACTTTTTCATTTTTTCTATATTATTTTCCGAGCTAGCTCCAGCGCATTTCCAGTTACGCAAACATAGCTTCATAAAAATTTCAACTAATGCGATTTCTCATTGTACCTAAACAAGACTGGTCTCGCCCACCGAAGTAAAGACCACAATTTAAAATAAATTTCCATATACCTTGGTCTTTGTTTTTCACACTGAAAATGGCCTTTGGACGCTGGAACCTGACAATGGCGGACTCGTCTTCGGTCGTTTCCACAGTGTGCGCGGTACTTAAATGGGGTAAAAGAAAGTGGACGAGACTTTATTTAGCTTTCTCCCTACACGCCACACTTCGCACTTCCATACTGCTCGCGTCAATTGCCTTCGCTCTGAAGACGATTTGAGACGAGTCGGGAAAAAGAAAATACAAAATACTAGATACCATTGCTAGCGCTACCTCTCCTTAGGAGCAGCAGGCCGAGTCTTTGGTTTCAAGAGTAGCCCTCTTCCCCCTCAACGCCTCTTCCCCCTCAACCCCTCTTTCCCCTCAACCCCTCTTCCCCATCAACCCCTCTTCCCCCTCAACCCCTCTTCCCCCTCAACCCCTCTTCCCCCTCAACCCCTCTTCCCCCTCAACCCCTCTTCCCCCTCAACCCCTCTTCCCCCTCAACCCCTCTTCCCCCTCAACCCCTCTTCCCCCTCAACCCCTCTTCCCCCTCAACCCCTCTTCCCCCTCAACCCCTCAACCTCTCTTTCCCCCTCAACCCCTCAACCTCTCTTTCCCCTCAACCCCTCTTCCCCCTCAACCCCTCTTCCCCCTCAACCCCTCTTCCCCCTCAACCCCTCTTCCCCCTCAACCCCTTTTTTCCCCAACCCCTCTTCCCCCTCAACCCCTCTTCCCCCTCAACCCTTCTTCCCCCTCAACCCCTCTTCCCCCTCAACCCCTCTTCCCCTTCAACCCCTCTTCCCCCTCACCCCCTCCCCTCCCAACCCACCTCCATATGAGCAGAGCCCTTTGCATGGGCCGTATATGGAGTTTACCCTCCCATGAGTGCCAAATCTCTCTTTTTTCATTTTCTCACTCAAAAGAGATGCTCGTTGTAAACCTGCTATAAATTCCAACGCCCTACAAGTAATTCTGGTGGAAGCACGGTGGCCTTATGGTTGGTGCGCTTGAATCCGGATCGAGTGGTCCGGGTTCGAGCCCCGGCCGGGACATTGTGGTGTGTTCTTAGCCAACGCACTTTACTCTCACAGTGCCTCTCTCCACCCAGGTGTATAAATGGGTACCGGCAATTTAATGCTGGGGGTAACCCTGCGATGGACTGGAATCCCATCCAGGGGGGAGTAAAAATACTCCTAGTCGCTTCATGCTACAGAAACCGGAGTTAAGTACCGGCCTAATGGGCCACTAGGCTCGTATACAGACTTTACCTTATACGTAATTCTGACGCCCTGATTACTCAATTCCTTTTTCCCTCCCCTTCCAAGAGTACCCCAGAAACGAGGATGCTTGGAGGACTATCATTTGAGGGGATGCATGTCTATCAAAAGAAAGGTTTGGCCAGTTTGATTTCATGGTTGAAGTTGGAGAAACATCATCACGACGGATCTCAGGGGACCTTTCTTTCTCAAGTTTTCTATCAAGAGCAATTATTGAATGTCCAGCGTAATCCAAGACTGCAATGGTTTTGCTTGACTTCTTTCTATGATTGGTCCAGAAAACTTACCCCACTGTACTCAAGTAGTTTCCTTCCTTTTAACTCTCTAACTCCCATGAGTGACCAAGACAGAAATTCTCCTTACAATGTCAATACAATATCAAGCAGACAAGTGACGACTGAGAATGAAAAAAAATATCAACTAGGGGAGAATTCGTTGATCCAATTCAAAATTCTCCAAAGCAACATCACTCGAACTATATAGCAGACAGTGAGGAGAATTTCTAACGAGATCATGGGAGTAAAAGGGTTAACTTAAGTCATAAACGGCTCCTTGTGTTACTTTGCTTTGTTTTGATTGGCCGTTGAGGTTGCTATGGTTTCAGTGCTACGACGCTCGTGTTGCACTCAATGTTTCTTTCTTTCCCTTCCACTGTGGGTCGGTAAAAAAAATATATTCAGACTACTATTGTAAAATAAAGGAGTCCTTACTTATTCAAGAACTTGAGCCACCTTTCAAGGTGAACGTCGGAAGTGAAAAGCTGTTGCTTTATTAATCTGCTCTAGTGTTATTGTTTGGTGTTAAGTTTTTTTGCTTAATCTTGGTACCAGTCCCCTCACCTTAGTTACATAATCAAAATGTGCAAGTTCAATATGTTTATCACTGCTGTTTGTGTCTTATTTTTGATCATATTCAAAATGGTTTGCTAAGAGAAGTCGGTTCTTCTGATTCTTATTCCTATTCCCAAGGTAGGGAAACGAATAAAAAATCGAATATATTTGGACAATTTGATCCATTTTATTCATCTTTTTATCACAATATAAAATTAATAGAAGCAGAATTATTATTACGCCTATTAAGCAAACTACGGACCTCCCATGATCCTTTGTGGCTCCTATAGTTGTCAGCGGTCTTTTTCCTAAATGTGGACAATGGACAACGATGTTCTTACTACGTTGTAGATCTTGATTATTGGAGAAAGCGGCGTTGGAAAATCCAGGTAATGTAATTTAAACCGTTGCTACATATTTCGGAAGACATTGACTCCGAACCAACGAACGAGTGTCATAACAGAGGATCATTGTAAATCGAATTATATTCACATCTTCAAAATTGTACATCAACGCGTGGTTACAATGCGTGATTGTTTTGCTGTAGTCTTTCATGTGACAAATCACTGTCGATCTCAACCCGGCACACAACTGAGTTAATCAGTGTGTGCTCATCGTCATTGTAAACTTCTTTATTTAAATGCTGTCTACTTTTAATCACAGCTTGCTTCTAAGATTCACTGATGACACTTTTGATCCTGATGTCGGAGCCACCATAGGTAAGAGTTAAAGATGCAAGACTACATGATATTCATAAATGAACAAAATGGAATAATTTTGAAACAATCAAAATGTTGTGGTTTCATATAGGGTTGTATTTTGGCTTGCTTTTTTGTACCCTGCCTCACAGGATACTTACTTCACAGAGGTGTTGTTAAAAAAAAAACAAAGAAAACACTAGCGACCATTCATCTATCATTTCAAAATGCCTCAACCGTTTTAACCTTTTAAGAGTTATTGACATCTAGTTTCTCCTAACATTATCACTGCTGAACCAAACATCAAGTTTATGAGAAGAACAGAAATGATCACAAACTGAAGAAGTGCTTGATTGTAAAACAAATTCTCCTTGTCAGCCCCTTAGGAAATGTTTAGAGAACAGTTTGGAGAATATGCATACTGGTGTTATGGTGTAGAAGGTAAATTACAAGATGATGATAATAATAATAATAATAATAATTTAGCAATGGACATCCACTGGGTGGCTCTTCTTGTCCACTGTTTCCAGATTGAATTGGAAGTTAGAAGATAGAGAAGTTTTTACACCTTCGTCATTACCTTTTAGGGGATAGGAATCATTTGATCCTTTCTATTCTTTCCATGGCTGTAGTTACACTTTGCAGTCAACTCTCTGGTAAGCAGAGACCTTTGGGAATTGAAAAATAAAATGTCAGTCAGTAGAGCTCTCCACCTATGATTTCCCCTATTTCCATAAGCAGACACAAAAAAAAAAAAAAAAAGGGTTGATGTCTGCTTTTTGGAGATTTAATGAGCAGATGTTAATTATGTTTTATTGGACAAATGGAGATTTGATAAAACAGATCCCCACTGTTCTGTTGCTCTGTCAAGAGTCATATTCCTGTTTATTTACAAATTAAACACAAATTTCGTTTTCCACTCTTGTGCTTTGTAATCTGCATACAAGATATATAACCATATCATCTGTTCATACCTAAACCTTTTTCAGTATGCAGTATGGCCAGCTTCCAAGTAATGTTTAGGGCTCAGTTCCTTAAACCTTGGAAAACGTTGCCAACCACCTTATTATCAATTATTTTCACGCGACTTTAATTTTGCGTGTTTGGAATAAGAATATTTCGCGGGACTTAAAATTCGCAATTTTGATGAATCACCGTTTTTCAAGGTAATTAAATTTCATGAATTAAGTAACTGGTGCTCGTTTTTTAAACTTCCATTTCTGTATTTTATTAAATCATAATGGAATAGAAACCTCAAATGCAATAAACAACTGGCTAAAATGGTCGACAACATCAGCAACTTAGCAACATCTTTTAAAAGAGCTGATACAAGCAAGATGAGTCCAATGATGAGGAATAAGGGTGTACGTTGAACTGAAATTTGAGCCGTCTTACTCATGTAAACTCCTTGCAGACGGAAAGCTTAAATAAAAGATTTTATAAAGGTCTCTAAATTTTGCCTCTTCAATTTTCGCAGCACCTTTTTTTCACTGGACTTTAATTTTGCAATTTTTTTTTTAAATCATGAAAATCAAGTGTCACGAAAATAAGTTATAATAAGGTAAATACCTTGGTATCTGATCGACAGCATAACCTGTTTTGTTGTCAATTAGCAGTTAAAGATGAAACAATTTAAAGCAGTTAAAAATGAAGCAGTTAATGGAGTTTATACATGTATTGCTGTCTAACTTGAATTAACGCTGTCCAGCCTAAAACATTATGGCACCAGGTCATCGGTACTATATACTATGATTAAAACTAAATCCTCAACTGTTTCCATGGAAAGAAATCACTCGATGTTTAATTAATGTGTCAACATATTTTCCTATAAATCATGTAGCCACTGTTTTCCAGGTAACCTTCAGCTTGCATATTCTCCATACTGTTCTCTATACATTTCCTAAGGTGCTGACAGGGAGAATTTCTTTTCCAATCAAGAGCATCTATTATTGGTGATCATTTCTTTTATTCTCCTGACCTTAATGTGTGATTCAGGGGTGATATTGTAAGGAGAAATGTAATACTGGTCACTCTGAGGGGCTAGGATCTATTTCTGTTATTGCATGACATGTGATCTCTATTTTGGGGTTGTTATTTTGTGGAAATAATTATTGTTGATATCATTCTGGTCTGGAATGACAACAATATTTTTCTTTTTGTTTTTTTTTCACTTTCATTTTTTTTTCACTTTTCGAACAGGTGTTGACTTCAAAGTTAAAACTTTGACTGTGGATGGAAATAAAACTAAACTAGCAATTTGGGTAAGAACTGCTCTTGGTGAACAACAAGGACACAATTGTAATTCATAATTTTATGTGACAGCCTTGGGACTGGGTTTAATAGTCCAGATAATCACAAAATTGTATGGATATAAATGAGCCAAGACTATTTAAGAATTGTTTCATGCTTAGCATGTGTATATCAAGTTATGGATGCACGCGGGGAGTTTGGAGAGCACGAGAGAAGCATAAGAGTTGCTCGAGTCGCAGCCTCTAGCTTCTTAAGTGCTCTCTAGCTTCTTGAGTGCTCTCTAAACTTCCCAAGTGCATCTATAACTCGATATATGCAAAGCTAAAAGCATGAAACAATTCTTTTATAACATACAAAACAATTCTGGTGCTGAATGACGTTTTTGTAATGGTTTTTTGAAATGAAAGTTGCCCGAAAATGTTGGCGTCTCCGTAATTTGTTTTGTTGATTTTGTAATTAAATGGTTTTCAGTAGAGTTAACAAATGTAACCAAAAAACGTCATCAACAGAGACATTTGCCTTTAAAAGTCACCACAGACCAATTTGTAGTCTTCTTAGTTCTTGTTGAATGTCTTTCAGCTAAAATTTTCTCCCGCTCCTGTTCCGATAAATCGGGAAACAGGCCTGTTGTGTTTCGTTTAATTTTCGTTGTGCTTATTGGCTTGACTACTTGCGGGAAGGTCAAAAGCCAAAGAAAAGTTTGGTTGGTCTTCCATTTACTGATATCGCTTTCCAAAACTTTAACTAAGGAACTCACATGACGGAAATTTTGCAGCTATTTTAAAACTGCACACGTCATTTTATTGAGCACAGCCGTGCATACATAAAGATTTTGTTCATGTTGACGCAATAGGAGTTAGATAGGACTAGCGCACGCACTATGTTATAAAACTAGATATTCATCATTAATTAGATTTATATTATGCAAGAAATGAAACACATTCTCTCATGATTGTGTTTTCTTGTTAACATTTCCCTAAAGTATGAACAAAAAGTTAATTTAAAAGCTAATCAACAAACTAAGGTTTGTTCTATTTGTCGGCAAGTGAGAGTTGCAAATAAGTGATATCGCAGCAATGGAATGATTGTAAATGAGACAAAACACCAGGCTATAGTCTTGGGAAAAACAGGCCACTCCTTCTCTTTTCCATTAAAAGGTTCTTTGGATCAATATATTTGGAATAAATATTGACAGTAGGTTGTGTTTTGATAATTATATATCAACTATTTTCAAGAAGATAAATGGCCAGTTCAATGTAATGCTAAGATTTTGTAAACTTATCTCTTAAGATACTCTGCTAAGATTGTATAAGGCTTTTATTATGCCACATTTTAACTATTTTTCATCTGTATGGCACTTTTGTGGTGCATGTAATACTGAGAAGATAGATACTTTAAACAAGCAAATTCTTAGATTGATCTTGCAGGATTATAATTCTCCCTATGACTCTCTACTTCGCAAAGTTAACTCCAAATCTCTGTATAAAAGATGCCTTCAGACTTTCTTAATTATATTGTACAAGAGCTTGTTTTTTAACTGCTATCCAGGCTATCTAAAGAAATATGTTTAGTTTCCTGTCTGTATCCTATAATCTATTTTGTCTCTACCGTCTACAAAAACTACTACATATGGTTTTCACTCCTTTTCATATATGGCTTCAAAACTATGTAACTCTATTCTGGACTCTATTAGAACATGTGACTTTTCTGATTTCAAGCTCAAGATTCTACAGTATGACTCTTTCTCATAGTTAAATTTTAGAATGTTGCAATTTTCCATTTTAGTAGTATTTAGAATTATACTTGTAACTCGAAGATACTAGCTTATCTTTTAGCTACTCCAAATTCGAGATTAAATAAAGTATATGTAGGTATGCATGTATGTACATTGACCATATATGCTCATGTAAATTAGCTTGTTTCAAGCTGCTTCAGCTTGTGGGCGTCACTAATTCTATCATTCCTTTAAGCTGTATAAATGGAATAATGTCCATTGTTTTGTTTTGTTTTTTTTTTTTTTTTGCTGTATTAAACACTTCCTAAAACATTCAACTGCTTCAGGAGGCAGATCCAATTCAGTTCTAACAGAAGTTTCATATATTTGCTGTGTTTGATGGAAAAAAAATTGTTGCAGATTTCAAATGTGAGTAATTATTATTTATAAAAAGGGGACCAGAGAAGTAAGTCCAGGTGATCAGTAACTCCAGATAATCAAAGTTTAACTGTACTATTGGATTACTTCTGATAATTAATAAGTATTTTAATGGTATAACATCAATTGTTTTTTTTTTTTTTTTCAGGACACAGCAGGACAGGAACGGTTCAGAACACTGACTCCTAGCTACTACAGGGGAGCACAAGGAGTTATTTTAGGTAACAATGATGAAATCATTTTATAACCTCTTTCCTGGCAGTTATCATTGTTTAGAATATTTACGATTGGTTTAGCATTTCTCAGGTGTTTCATTAAGGGCCAGGCACCGAATAACAAAAATGTTTACCGACTAAAGAAACTCTTGATTGTTGAAAAATTCTCCTTGTCAGCACCTTAGGAAATGTTTAGAGAACAATGTGGAGAATATTTCCACATTTCCACACAATTGGGCTTGTTAGCTCAATTGGTAGAGCGCTGCACTAGTATCGCAGAGGTCAGTGGTTCGAATCCCGTACAGGCCTGAAATTTTTTTCAGGTCTGATTTTCACTATTGCTCAAATAGTGCTTTACTGCGAAGGATCGTGCTCATATGCGTCTCATAACCGCAGTTCACTCATATGTTTCATATGTTTGTTGTTGTTTGACAGAAATAAGTGTCAGCTTTTTGCTCTATTTTTGTATTTTTATAAACAAGTTAATGTTTAGCATTTTTATTTGACCCATGTAAATTAAAAATGCACAAAAACAAAAGATATTTTCACAACCGCTCTTGGGCCCACTATATTTTGGTCAAAAACTCGTTCATCCATACCCAAGTAGCTGGATATTGATCAGTTGCCATCGGAACAACAGAAGGGAATTTTCCCTCTCAAAGCTTTCGCTTTCGGGTGATGATGAGACTTTCACTCGGGTCCTTGTAAATATGTGGTGGTTCTTGCATTGTGGAAGCCTCCTCTCATGAAAGAAAAGTAAGAATAACAAATATTGTGTTTAACAACTCAGCCATCTAAAATATCGCTTTAATTTTGTGTTTCATCTGTACTGTAAGCACTCCAGAAGCTATTTTGATCTACATCTCTTTTTCAACTGCAGTTACGTTCCCATACCATGTTTTTGATTCCTTTTCAATGTTGAAAGCTAGTGTTACTGTTCTTGTCCCAGCAAGAAAGAGGTGTTTCAGTATCACCAAATTAAATTTTGAGCGACGCTAAAATATTTCAGTGACAAGGTTGAGAAACTCGGAGAAATGGAACTCTGAGTGCTTCCTGAAGGAGTCAAACCTTCCAAATTCCGACTAGTACTTCAAGCTAGTGTTACTGCCATTTCAACTTTGTTGCATGATATATCCAAATTATTTCGTTACTCCCACCGACGCAGCCCCAAACAGTACTTCAAGTGCTTTACCACTTAGCCATAGGAGACTCGTGGTAGGCTGAGTCTTTCGACTGGGTCCATGGTCCATGAAATATGAAGTCCCTTCATATTCTTACTGTATTTTTAATGCAGAATAGCGCGGTATTATAAAAAGATTAAACAATCAACCTAAATAAGTTACTTTCTTTATCCACACTTCTTACTTCTCTCCCGCTTTAGTGCTCTGCCGTGTGTCCGTTCTAACTAAAAGAATGCTCGGCATGCCCGGCTTAATTGGATTGTTTCGTTGTTTTGATGTTTCTGTTAGACTGCTAACCATCAAACGCAAAGCAGTCGATCATCATGACGACATTTTGCTGAGTTGAAACGCTTCTCGTCAAGAGGAAACAATTGTAGGAGAGGACCATCATTAATAACTGCTTCCACTTCTCTTGCTGTTTCTCCGATTGTTCATTTTATTCGTTTGCTGAATTCAAATATGTTTACTGCCAACCAATGCGACAGTATTACCGGTGAACTTTACAGTCTGAGAGTTACAAATGTACATTAAAGGCCGTATGAGTCATATAGTCATTGGTAGAAAAGGCTGTCCAACGCTTGCAAAAATTCTCGTGGATGTGGTGGCCAGCCTCTGACAATTAGTGTCCTTTGTTTCGGTTTGCGGTTTGACAGATATCATGATTATACCTGTTGAGCCAAAAAATATTATCACTACTTCTAAAGGATAAGCTCACAACTACTATCAGTGAAAGTACGCCCTGAAAATTTTCACCAAAGACATAACGCTCTTAATTTCATCGTTGTAGTAAAATACACTCCGCAATATATTTGCTCCTGTCGTGATATGGCTCACTACTTCCAATGTGTTAGGACAAGTCGCGCGTATCATTTCTCAGGATCACCTGTGCAGACCTTTATTTGGCCGGATCACTGAGCCTGCCTCGCAAGTAGACAGTTTCTTTGAAAGAATATGTTTACTCGTGTTTTTGAAGACGATTCACATGCCACGGATTATTTCCCTTTGCAAAAAAAAAAAGAAACCTTACAAGAAAAAGCCTCAGGTATTCAAGATTGCAGGTCTTCAATTAAATGTTATCATGGTTTCATGGGTCAACGCATGACGAAAGTTCTTGATCAGTATTCGTATGTTAAACTCCACTTTCAGACACTCGGCAAACATCACGCAAGTTGTTCATGCGATGAAAGTGGAGTTGTTTCCCTAGTCTGCGGTGCAAATAAAGTGTGTGGTCTTCACTGACCACAGAGATTATCCGCTCAATTAACACTTCTCTTGAGCATCAATGCGTCATAACAAACGCTGCGTCTTTTTCAAAAGCGCCACCCCCAAGGAGTGTCTTTTTCGTTTTGATTTAATTTTCTAATTCAATTTTTTTTTAATTTCTTCGGATGGGGAGTATGGCGGTCGGAGGATTTCGGTGGTGTCGGGACAAAAGTTAAGTGATTCCCCATAAGGCTCTGTGATATTCTTGTGATCCCACCGCATTGGCAGTTAATTTACAGCAAGAAATTATATTTTTTTGTTTTCAATCAATTTCCTTTCAAGTCCCCTACTCCTTATACTCTGTTAGCGCCAACTGATCCCTTTCTCTTCCCCCCGAGAACCATATGACCCCCCAAAATCCTCCGGACCCCCCGCAACAATGACTGGTCACTTATTAACAGCTTTTTAAAAGCATGTCAGGCATCCTGCAAATTCCAACGTGGACGAATATGTACTCCATATCCATGCATCGAAAAGTCAATTACTTGCTGACTCTAAAACTTATAACCTTAGGCAATATCACTTAACTTCACGACAGATTAAACCAAACTCGTTTCCATGCGCTCAAGAGGAGGAAAGTGAAAACTAGAGCTGTGTTGTGAATAAACAGAGATATATATTTCCATTCTTTTGAAATTTGTCCTGTTCTTCAAACAGATTGAATATACTCTGAGTCTTAAGAAGAGCAAAGGAGAAATTGGAAATCCATGCAACTTGCAGCCAGATATTTTATTTGCGTTCCGCTTTTCACCAGTCCCCAATTTGTGATGTCATTGTACTGATTGTGAGGTTTGTGGTGCAGTGAGTCAAAACATTTCAGACTTACCTTGGTTTAAGGCACTTTCATCAAATCCTTCCCAAGAGCGACTGCAAATGAGGTGGCGTTTGCTCGGTTTGGCCTTTGTTGATTAGAGCGCTGACACCTTTGAACTTGCATTATAGGTGGCGCACCCAAATTTCGAGCCATAAAAAGATCGTCGAATGCCAACTGTATTCAAAACTGCTTTTAATGATTTTTGATGAGGAATTTTTTTCAGGAGCTATTCGGTTGCGTGATGGTAGCATGAAGTGTAACGGGTTCGCTCCTTTCATTAATTCATGTTATTGAGGAGTCCACTGAAGCAGTCTCATTCTTGTGTTTCTTCATTTATTACTATTTTTCTTCTTGGTATTATTTTTAGTCGAAGATGACGTTCGTGGTCACCAGAGCTATTTGGACACATAGACAGACGTAAAGACAAACAAAAATGTAGGTTTAAGAATAATTTCCATGTGAATGGCAATGGCCAGCACATCGCTTAAGCCTCTCCGACCTGGCCAGCAAATAGGGATCACTACAACTGAGATTGGACCAATTTTTTCAGACGGGATCACTGAAGTTTTTGGGATCAAGGATCAAAATTATCCGAAATTTTTGGAACATGGATCACAAAATATAGATGAAAACTGGGATCATTATGCAAGCCACATACGTTATTACGACCCTGTGATTTCGTTTTGTCACGTATCGATCTGTCATTCATGTAGCAGCGGATGATCATTTTGACAAAACGACTTGTTGGGGCGAAATCCATGTCTCTGTGCTGAATTATTGAAGAATCTCATGAAACAGTGGGTATTATTCATTAAGAGACGAACGTTTTGGTACAGTCGCCCTACCTGCCCTGTCTAGGTAATTCGATGCACTAGAGACAAGGGAATTTTCGCTTCGAATACTTTCGCTTTCCATTGTTTGGGAAACCTGCAATCGAAACCTTTTCAATGTCTGGCAGGATGTATAAGTTCTTGATTCTGTGCCGCTATTTTTCAACAAAACAAAGTACCCGTAAAACGGGGCAGAATGATTGACGGTTTTCTTGACCTCGTACTTTTTTATAGTAGCGATGACACCGCGAAAAAAGTCCTGAACTTACTGCATCATCGCGTGAAAATTTGACTGAATACCCATACTGTCACGTGTTTAAAGCCCGTACCTGATTTACCCATAAAAATGTTCTTCTCTGGCACAAATTAAACCCACGCTACGTATTTGCAGGGATTAGAGATAAAGTCGATTACTATACTACTGATGTTTTCTCGCAAGTTCAAATGGGTCCATCGCTACTAAGCACATCGTATGTTACTTTATCAATACAGTTGATCTAGCTCTACTTTAATCCTCTTGTAATGGAATTTTGCCACCCGAATAAGCTAAACTCAGTGCTGACAAGGGTCCTCGATAATTGTACAAAGGTCCACTGAACAATGAAAATAACAGCGTAAATATGTTTGTCACGTCGACCACACAGACACACCACACTGCAAAATTCGAGATCGCCTCGCAACACCGCAACGTGTGATTCTATTCAAGGAAATAGCCCAACCGACTTTGCAATTACCAATTTATTGTGTCAATAACAAAATGCACGTAAACTCAGGGACGAGCGCATACCTTTCTTATAACTGATACCAAATAATAGTCATTGGACCACTTTGTTATTTGTTTCCAATGTGGACTTATCAACCTGCCCACTTACTGGGTGGTTTTTCTTTTCATTTAGATTGGTTGGTATCGGCTAGGTTGTTAAGTTTTATTAGCTAATGGCTTTTTTGTTTATATTGGGAAAAGTCCCCCACACAGTGTTGTAAAGCGCATGAGAACATTTACATGGAAATGCGCTATAGAAATAGATATATATTATTAGTATATACTAAAACAGTGGATAGCGTTGACAACGCGCTCTGATTGGCAAGTCAAACTCCGAATATCCTTTGCTATTTACCTCTGAGCAACTCGGGAAAAAATGGCGTCTCGGTTTGCATCCGTGACAAGCGAAGAAATTACTCAAATTAATTTCTGGTGGTGTATATTATCTCACTGATTTAGTATAATACTAAAACAACTATTCACCTGAGTGTCGGTGGTTAGCGGTGGATATTTACCTCGCCGCTTCGCGGCACGGTAAATATTTACCACTAACCACCTCCACTTTGGTGAATAGCTGTTCATTGTCATTGGATTCTGAACTGTGCGATTTGGCCTGTCTAATTACAAACACTTGCGGGTAGTTGGACAAGTGAAATCGGACAGTTTGGACTTCAAACAGCCAATAGATAGTGGTAATAAGTCCAAGTGGAGTCCAATTCGGTCTGAAATCATATATAAGAGTGATTTCAAAATTGGAAGACAGCAAAGCGGGAGTCCGATTTGTCAATCACGAGTATGATTACTGACTATGTTGGACGACACGAAGTCCTGTTACCAATTAATCATAACCATTACAATTTCCGAGAAAAACAAATACATTTATTAGAGAAAATATCTCCGATAGAGTCATTTTCTAAATTAAATAAAAAAGTCCTTAACTTTGGAAATTTCCCATTTTTTTTTCTTAAACTGATTGTTGTTATGGTTACTGCAATCAATTCTGTGATTGGTGGATGCCATCTGAGTAAAACCGATTCAGATGCTGAGAAAAAAATTGATTAAACTCGCTAATGAAAAACAATTTGTTTCTGCCAAGGCCTCATCAAACGTGAATATCGTCATGGCGATGGAATTTAGCAAAGAACAGCTCAACTACTACAGGATTTGTTACGTTGTCACTGATTTATTAACCGAGGGTCTGCGAATCATCTTCAAACAAGAATGGGACAATCTCTACCGTGCGACACCGTTAGGGGAATGGAAAGATCTACCTAGAAATGGAGTGGACTTTAAAAACAAGGAATCTGCTCGGAACCAAACAAGAAATGCACATCTCCTTACAACCATGATTGGTGGAAACAGAGCTGATTGGGATTGTACAATGTTGTTCTATGCCATTCTTTTCTCGGATTGTATTCACAGCCCAAACGCAGTCGTCAGGTCAAATGTCGATGCCCTTAGAAAGTTTCGAAATGAAGATTTTGCGCACATGTCGGAGGGAAATCTTTCAGACCAGCAGTTTCAAAACATCATTCGCAAAGTTCAAAGTGCATTTCAAGCGCTCGGTCTTTCCACGGTAAAAATTCAAGAAATTAAAAATCAAACAAGTTTTCCCACCGAGGAGCTGAGAAATATTTTAAGAAAGGTGAAAGATTTTAAAAAAGAACTTCAGGAAAAAGAGAAGGAACTGCAGGAAAAGGAAGAAGAACGGCAGGTCCTTGAAGATCAGTTAAACAGAGATATCTCTCCCTTTTGTGTCCTCCCTCCCAAACCTTCACATGACGTGGCAAGTCGCGACCGAGAGGTGGCTGAAATAAGACAAGAGCTTAAAGAACTTAAAAAAGCAAATCAACACAAACTTAGTTACCTTTACATCTCAGGGAATCCTGGAAGTGGAAAGTCTCAACTGGCTGCCTTCGTGGCGGAGCGATTCTATGGAGAAGTCAACGATCTTCCATATAGTACCTCATTTGTGATGACGATTAATGGTGAAAGTCCAGCTACTATACTGGAATCGTACGTGGCTTTTTCTCGGCATCTAAGGTGTCCCGAGTACTCAGTGACAAACACCCTTCATTCAGAAGATTTGACAATAAATAAGATTACAGATCTCAAATCTTTGATCGGAACGAAGATTGGGCTTTACACGTCGTGGCTGCTTGTAGTCGACAATGTCAAGAGTATATTACTTACGCATGTCCATCTACCCGAAGCTGAAAATGAGAAGTGGGCAGGAGGCCAGTTGCTCATCACAACTCAAGACAGAGAGTCAATTCCTCCAGCAAGCTCCTTCAATAAACACATCTCAGTAAGCAAAGGAATGCATCTTGATGACGTCAGTTGTTTATTGCAAAATCTCTCAGGAATTTCGGACAAAGAGATGGAAATCAAAGTTGCCCAAGCGTTAGACCATCAGCCTCTTGCACTGGCGAGCGCCGCCGCTTATGTCAGAGACCTTAGACAGACATCAAATTTTGGTTGGAAAGAATACCTTGCAAAACTTGAAACAGGCCAAAGAGATGCCACGGAGACCTTTCTTATTGAGGTCAACCCAAGCTATCCAAACTCCATGACTAAAGCAACATCACTGGCAGTAGAAACAGCCAGGGTATCAAACAAAGCTATTTACCACGCCTTTAACTTCCTTTCTCTGAGTGCACCACAACCATTAAGTCTTAATATCATCGAAGATTTCATCACAAGTGTAGATGAAGAAATTCAAGACAAAGAGATGATTCGTTCAAAGATACAAAGGTGCTCACTCATGATGTTGGAAAGAGAAGAAACTGGCGTTTACATTCGTGTACATCAGGTCGTACATAAATGCATTAAAACTGTGGCTGCAGCTCATTCGGGGGAAAAGCACAACGAAGTCGTCAGTGGAGTGATTGGATCATTCAGTCGTTTTGTAGAAAAATATCTATCAAAGGATAACGATGAGTTATATGCTTTAATAAACAGCAGACATGTTGTTCCTCATTTAAAAAATTTAGCCACAGAACTTGAGGGATATTTTTCTAAGAGGTTCATGTCTCAAGTCCACCGAAGCGAATTTTTAAAGGACCATGCCAAAGACCTCCTCAGAATGAGCAAGTTGTGCCATAAACATTGTGAATACGAACCTTCGAGACGATTTATCAATATGGCAATGAATGTATCCAACGTAGAAGAGCATGACGCCGACTTGGGCGTTGTATCTATATATTCCCAAATGGGAAAAGTGCACTCTGGGCTAGGTGACCTGAGTCAGGCAAAAGATTGTCATGATCGTGCACTGGCCATTCGTCTGAAAAAGCTTGGATCTGAGCATGTTAACGTCGCCACTTCTTACAGTACGCTAGGTTCTGTACACAAAAGGCTGGGTGACCTGAGTCAGGCAAAAGATTATCATGATCGTGCACTGGCCATTCGTCTGAAAAAGCTTGGATCTGAGCATGTTGACGTCGCAGCTTCTTACAGTCACCTGGGTTCTGTACACCAACAGCTGGGTGACCTGAGTCAGGCAAAAGATTATCATGATCGTGCACTGGCCATTCGTCTGAAAAAGCTTGGATCTGAGCATGTTGACGTCGCGACTTCTTACCGTCACCTGGGTTCTGTACACCTAGAGCTGGGTGACCTGAGTCAGGCAAAAGATTATCATGATCGTGCACTGGTCATTCGTCTGAAAAAGCTTGGATCTGAGCATGTTGACGTCGCAGCTTCTTACAATCACCTGGGTTCTGTACACCAACAGCTGGGTGACCTGAGTCAGGCAAAAGATTATCATGATCGTGCACTGGCCATTCGTCTGAAAAAGCTTGGATCTGAGCATGTTGACGTCGCGACTTCTTACAGTCACCTTGGTTCTGTACACCAACAGCTGGGTGACCTGAGTCAGGCAAAAGATTATCATGATCGTGCACTGGCCATTCGTCTGAAAAAGCTTGGATCTGAGCATGTTGACGTCGCAGCTTCTTACAGTCACCTGGGTTCTGTACACAAAAAGCTGGGTGACCTGAGTCAGGCAAAAGATTATCATGATCGTGCACTGGCCATTCGTCTGAAAAAGCTTGGATCTGAGCATGTTGACGTCGCAGCTTCTTATAGTAAACTAGGTTCTGTACACAAAAAGCTGGGTGACCTGAGTCAGGCAAAAGATTATCATGATCGTGCACTGGCCATTCGTCTGAAAAAGCTTTGACCCGAACACATTGAGGTCGCAGCCTCTAGCAAGAACTCGAGGCCTGTGCACCATAATTTCGATTAGAAGCGCAAGGGTTTGTTGCCATTAATCCAAAAGAATTTGGATCTGACAATGTTAGGGTTGCGACTTGCTGCAATAACCTGCGTTATGTACAGTCTAGGTTGAGTAAACTGGAGTTCTAATTTTCCAAAAAAAAATCATTTCCGAAAGCTAACAAGATTCCAATTTTTAGGGTATTTCCTGGATTGGTGTGACAACTCATCGTCATAGCGACGTCAAAAGACAATGTAAGAGTTCGTATAACCCCTCCCCCGTTGAGGAAGGAAGATGGTTGTAGAATGTTAAGAGCTAATAACCGTAGATGGTAATAGTGTAGGTCTAACAGAGTCTAAAATTTTTCCATTGTCAGAATGCCCGGTAATTAAAGCTGGGGGTCAAAGCAGATGAAGAAACCCAAGACTGAATTGTCAATTGTCAAAGCCATGCGGTCGTGTGATGGTGGTGTTCTCACGATATACCTCTTTTCGTATCTACTTTCTGCGCAGCTGTCAACAAGTCGTTGGAATCTGGAAAAATTCGGAGGCTTTCGTGATTGCTAAAGATACAAACCAAGCGGTGATAAATCCTAACGTAAGCAGTTTCAAATCTAGCGCGATAGAATCCTTCAAGATGGCGCCCGCTCTAAAGCTCACACGTGCTCTGCGCTTCTTTAATATCAGGCTGGCTGCCAATTTGATCTCCCTTCGAATGATGTTGCTTTGAACCCTGGTCCTATCGACCTACGAGTTTCAGGTCAAGGCAGAGGAATAAGGATTGGGCAATGAAACATTCAACACCTAACAGACGCTAAGTTTGAACAACACTCGTTGTCGCTTAATGCCCACAAGCATTCAGCAAACAAAGTTGACGTACTAATCTTAACCGAGACCTTTTGTAGCAGTAAAAGGCCCGACTCGTTTTACCAAGTACATGGATATGACTTATTCTGGAAGGACAGAGTTGGAAAGCAACGGGGAGGAATAATGATTTATGTGAATGACAAACTAAAAGCAAAAAGTCGCCCAGATCTGATGACAATCGAAATGCTCTGGTTTGAAGTATGCTCTTTTAAATCAAAGCGCGCATTGCTCATTGCTGGTGTCTATAGACCCCTGTCGTCCATGTCTTAGGTTGACTCAAGCATTGCAAAAAACATCGAAAAAGCCTATTTGTTGAACAAAGAAATGATTCTCTAAGGAGATTTTAATGTTGATTTCCTAAATGCAAAACGAGCAAGTAAACACAAACTCATTAAAACACAAGCAGTTTGTGAAGCAGCCGCTAGAACTGCTACGAAATAAACCACCAAATTCATCGTCATGGGTTCCTCTCAAGCACATTAAGGACCTCACAGGAGAAAGCGTAAATAAACCATAGTTCATCATCCACATATCACACCGAAAAATATCAAGGAGTTGCTAAAACTCGTGCCATCCCAAAAGGCGGGGGGATCTGACGCGAGTCTCGGTGCTAGGATAATGGAAATAGCTGCCCCTGCAATCATCTTACCACTAAGTCGGCTTATTAACCACTGCATTGATACAGGCAATTTCCCGTCTGCATGGAAAACTGCCAAAGTTACGCCTATCTACAAGGGGCAAGGAAGTAAAGAGAAGAACATTTATCGTCCAATCTCAGTACTCCCTTTACTATCAAAAATTTTTGAGAAACATATCCACCAAGCCCTGTACAACTACATGAGAAACAACAATTTGTTGTACACCTTGCAGTCAGGTTTCCGAAGATCCTACTCTACGGAGACAGCGCTCATTCGGCTGATGGATCAGTTGTTATCTGACATGGATAAAGACCAAGTCAGTGGGATCGTATTTGTGGATTACAAGAGGGCCTTCGACTTAATTGACCATGACATACTTCTGTCCAAGCTCAAGGCATACGGTATAACATCTAGGGAACTGATGCTCTTAACGAACTACTTAAAGGGCAGAAGGGGCTCAGTTGTCATTGATGGAGTGCATTCAGAATACAGGCTGATCACACACGGTGTTCCGCAAGGATCGGTCCTGGACCACTGCTATTTATCATCTTTGTAAATGATCTCCAAACTCAGTCTCTAAGTCAACTGTAGACATCTACGCAGACGACACAACTTTAAGTATTTCCGCTGTAGTCACAGATCTACCTGCAATTCAGCAGAGGCTCCAAAAGGACATGAACAAAATTGCAGACTGGACATCTGAAAACAAGATGGTACTTAATGCCTCTAAAACAAAAATTCTTCTAGTAACTGGCAAACGACTAAAAAAGAAAGCTCCAGACACGAAGCTTAACTATCATGCAACGGTAGCGAGATTAAGCAAATAACTTCACAGAAACTACTTGGAGTAAAATTGGACAATCACTTGAGTTTTACTGAACACACAGATGACATTTGTAAAAAAGTGTCACAATGTATTGCGGTGCTGAAGAAGATTAAGCGTAACCTGCCTCTAGCTGAGCGTAAGCTATATTTCAACGCCTTGATCAAGCCAATAATGTGCATGGTGTACTGCGTCAGAGGAGAACGTTAACCACGTATCCAAGCTGCAAAAGCGAGCAGCTCGAGTAATCTTGGATGCTGATATCGGGGAAAGAAGCGAGATGCTTTTTAGACGACTCGATTGGCTGCCACTTAAGAAAGAATTAAACCTTAAAAGGACTAGTTTAATATTTTGGCGTATCAAAGGTGAAAATAGTTGTCGGAGCTATTAACAGAACTTTTAACGAGAAACTCAGACCGAAACACCAGAACCAGTCGCAAAGGAAAATATAAGTTAGTGTACCCCTCCTATAATAGAAAAACGGAAGGGGGGCGAACTTTTCAGGCCAGTGGAGCAAAACTACGGAACAGCATACCTTTAGACATTCGCAAGAAAGACTCCATTGGCTCTTTTAAATCTTCTGTTCGAAAATATGTTTTATCCAAGAACTCTTGGCTTAGTTTTTAGTTGTGCATATCCAGATTTTATCCAGGGTTTTTTATCATTATTATTATTATCATTGTTATTATTATTATTATTATTATTATTATTATTATTATTATTATTATTATTATCCTATAAGTGTAAATAGTTTTTAACTTTTAACTTACTGGTTCGTCAGTTTTTAACTGTTATGTGTTACCCTCTGTAAATAAAGTTGTTACTTACTTACTAATTTATTTCATTTAATAATGTCTAACTTTTTCATTTTTTCTATATCATTTTCCGAGCTAGCTCCAGCGCATTTCCAGTTACGCAAACATAGCTTCATAAAAATTTCAACTAATGCGATTTCTCATTGTACCTAAACAAGACTGGTCTCGCCCACCAAAGTAAAGACCACAATTTAAAATAAATTTCCATATACCTTGGTCTTTGTTTTTCACACTGAAAATGGCCTTTGGACGCTGGAACCTGACAATGGCGGACTCGTCGGTCGTTTCCACAGTGTGCGCGGTACTTAAATGGGGTGAAAGAAAGTGGACGAGACTTTATTTTGCTTTCTCCCTACACGCCACACTTCGCACTTCCATACTGCTCGCGTCAATTGCCTTCGCTCTGAAGACGATTTGAGACGAGTCGGGAAAAAGAAAATACAAAATACTAGATACCATTGCTAGCGCTACCTCTCCTTGGGAGTAGCAGGCCGAGTCTTTGGTTTTAATTTCCGCCGAATTTCTGTCTGTAAAAAATGGTACGGAACACTTCGTGCTGTCGGGAAAGTAGCCCTCTTTCCCCTCAACCCCTCTTCCCCCTCAACCCCTCTTTCCCCTTAACCTCTCTTCCCCCTCAACCCCTCTTCCCCACTCAACTCCTCTTACCCCTCAACCCCTCTTTCCCACTCAACCCCTCTTCCCCCTCAACCCCTCAAACCCTCTTCCCCCTCAACCCCTCTTCCCCCTCAACCTCTCTTCCCCCTCAACCCCTCTTCCCCACTCAACCCCTCTTCCCCCTCAACCCCTCTTCCCCACTCAACCCCTCTTCCCCCTCAACCCCTCAAACCCTCTTCCCCCTCAACCCCTCTTCACCCTCAACCCCTCTTCCCCCTCAACCCCTCTTCCCCCTCAACCCCTCTTCCCCCCAACCCCTCTTCCCCCTCAACCCCTCTTCCCCCTGCCCCTCTTCCCCCTCAACCCCTCTTCCCCTCAACCCCTCCTCCCCCCAACCCCTCTTCCCCCTCAACCCCTCTTCCCCCTCAACCCCTCTTTCCCCTCAACCCTTCTTTCCCCTCAACCCCTCTTCCCCCTCACCCCCTCCCCTCCCAACCCACCTCCATAGGAGCAGAGTCCTTTGCATGGGCCGTATATGGAGTTTACCCTCCCATGAGTGCCAAATCTCTCTTTTTTTCATTTTTTCACTCAAAAAAGATGCTCGTTGTAAACCTGCTATAAATTCCAATGCCCTACAAGTAATTCTGGTGGAGGCACGGTGGCCTCATGGTTGGTGCGCTTGAATCCGGATCGAGTGGTCCGGGTTCGAGCCCTGGCCGGGACATTGTGTTGTGTTCAGATACAATGAAATATATGAAGTTCATATATTTGAACTGCGGTATTAGATACGTATGATGCACGATCCTCGCAGTAGATAGCGCTATTTAAGCAATAGCGAAAATCAGACCTGAAAAAAATCAGGTCTATCGCTCTACTAGAGCGCTGCACCTAGTATCGCAGAGGTCAGTGGTTTGAATCCCGTACAGGCCTGATTTTTTTCAGGTCCGATTTTCGCTATTGCTTAAATAGCGCTATCTACTGCGAGGATCGTGCATCATACGTATTGTGTTGTGTTCTTAGCCAACGCACTTTACTCTCACAGTGCCTCTCTTCACTCAGGTGTATAAATGGCTACCGGCAATTTAATGCTGGGGGTAACCCTGCGATGGACTGGCATCCCATCCAGGGGGGAGTAAAAATACTCCTAGTCGCTTCATGCTACAGAAACCGAAGTTAAGTACCGGCCTAATGGGCCACTAGGCTCGTAAACAGACTTTACCTTACACGTAATTCTGACGCCCTGATTACTCAATTCCTTTTTCCCTCCCCTTCCAAGAGTACCCCAGAAACGAGGCTGCTTGGAGGAATATCATTTGAGGGGATGTATGTCTATCAAAAGAAAGGTTTGGCCAGTTTGATTTCATGGTTGAAGTTGGAGAAACATCATCACGACGGATTTCAGGGGACCTCTCTTTCTCAAGTTTTCTATCAAGAGCAATTATTGAATGTCCAGCGTAATCCAAGACTGCAATGGTTTTGCTTGACTTCACTCTATGATTGGTCCAGAAAACTTACCCCACTGTACTCAAGTAGTTTCCTTCTTTTTAACCCTCTAACTCCCACGAGTGACCAAGACAGAAATTCTCCTTACAATGTCAATGCAATATCAAGCAGACAAGTGACGACTGAGAATGAAAAAAATATCAACTAGGGGAGAATTCGTTGATCCAATTCAAAATTCTCCAAAGCAACATCACTCGAACTATATAGCAGACAGTGAGGAGAATTTCTAACGAGATCATGGGAGTAAAAGGGTTAACTTAAGTCATAAACGGCTCCTTGTGTTACTTTGCTTTGTTTTGATTGGCCGTTGAGGTTGCTATGGTTTCAGTGCTACGACGCTCGTGTTGCATTCAATGTTTCTTTCCCTTCCACTGTGGGTCGGGAAAAAAAATATATTCAGACTACTATTGTAAAATAAAGGAGTCCTTACTTATTCAAGAACTTGAGCCAGCTTTCAACGTGAACGTCGGAAGTGAAAAGCTGTTGCTTTATTAATCTGCTCTAGTGTTATTGTTTGGTGTTTAAGTTTTTTTGCTTAATCTTGGTTCCAGTCCCCTCACCTTAGTTATATATATACATTGCTGTTTTAAACTTCAACCGTTACATAATCAAAATGTGCAAGTTCAATATGTTTATCACTGCTGTTTGTGTCTTATTTTTGATCATATTCAAAATGGTTTGCTAAGAGAAGTCGGTTCTTCTGATTCTTATTCTTATTCCCAAGGTAGGGAAACGAATAAAAAATCGAATATATTTGAACAATTTGAACCATTTTATTCATCTTTTTATCACAAGATAAAATTAATAGAAGCAGAATTATTATTGCGCCTATTCAGCAAATTACGGACCTCCCATGATCCTTTGTGGCTCCTATAGTTGTCAGCGGTCTTTTTCCTAAATGTGGACAAAGGTCAACGATGTTCTTACTACGTTGAAGATCTTGATTATTGCAGAAAGCGGCGTTGGAAAATCCAGGTAATGTAATTTAAACCGTTGCTACATATTTCGGAAGCCATTGACTCCGAACCAACGAACGAGTGTCATAACAGAGGATCATTGTAAATCGAATTATATTCACATCTTCAAAATTGTACATCAATGCGTGGTTACAATGCGTGATTGTTTTGCTGTAGTCTTTCATGTGACAAATCACTGTCGATCTCAACCCGGCACACAACTGAGTTAATCAGTGTGTGCTCATCGTCATTGTAAACTTCTTTATTTAAATGCTGTCTACTTCTAATCACAGCTTGCCTCTAAGATTCACTGATGACACATTTGATCTTGATATTGGAGCCACTATAGGTAAGAGTTAAAGATATAAGACTACATTATATATAAAATGAACAAAATGAAGTAATTTTGAAACAATCAAAATGTTGTGGTTTCATATAGGTTTGTATTTTCGCTAGCTTTTTTGTACCCTGCCTCGCAGGATACTTACTTCATAGAGGTGTTGATAAAAAAAATAAAGAAAACACTAGCGGCCATTCATTTATCATTTCAATGCCTCAACCGTTTTAACCTTTTAAGAGTTATTGACATCTAGTTTCTCCTAACATTATCACTTCTGAACCAAACATCAAGTCTATGAGAAGAACAGAAATGATCACAAACTGAAGAAATGCTTGATTGTAAAACAAATTCTCCTTGTCAGCCCCTCAGAGAACAGTTTGGAGAATATGCATACTAATGTTAGGATGCAGGGGGTTAATTACAAGATAGAGAAGTTTTTGCACCTTTGTCATTTCCTTTTAGGGGATAGGAATCATTTGATCCTTTCTATTCTTTCCATGGCTGTAGTTACACTATGCAGTCAACTCTCTGGTAAGCAGAGACCTTTGCGAATTGAAAAATAAAATGTCAGTCAGTAGAGCTCTCCACCTATGATTTCCCATATTTCCTTAAGCAGACACAAAAGAAAACAAGGGTTGATGTCTGCATTTGGGAGATTTAATTAGCAGGTGTTAATTACATGTTTTATTGGACAAATGGAGATTTGATAAAACAGATCCCCACTGTTCTGTTGCTCTGTCAAGGGTCATATTTCTGTTGATTTACAAATTTAAAAACAAATTTCGTTTTCCACTCTTGTGCTTTGTAATCTGCACACAAGATAAATGAACGTATTGATCTATTCATGCTTTTACCTTTTTCAGTATGCTGTATGGCCAGCTTCTAAGTAATGTTTAGGGCTCAGTTCCTTAAACCTTGGAAAACACTACCAACCACCTCATTATCAATTATTTTCACACGACTTTAATCTGGTGTATTTGGAATAAAATATTTCGTGGGACTTAAAATTCACAGTTTTGATGAATCACTGTTTTTCAAGGTAATTAAATTTTGCAAATCAAGCAACTGGTGCTGGTTTTTTAAACTTCCATTTCTGTTTTTTTTTTTTTTTTAATCATGACGGAATAGAAACCTCAAATGCAATAAAAGACTGGCTGAAATGTTCGACAATATCAGCAACTTAGTAACATCTTTTAAAAGGGCTGATACAAGCAAGATAAGTCCGATGATGAGGAATAGGGTATATATTGAACTGTAATTTGAGCCGTCCTACTTGTATGTAAACTCCTAGCAGACGGAAAGCTTAAATAAAGGATTATATGAAGGTCTCTAATTTTCACTTCTTTAATTTTTGCAGCACCTTTTTTTCGCAGGACTTTAATTTCACAAATTTTCTTAAATTGTGCAAATCGAGTCTCTGGAAAATAAGTTATAATAAGGTAAATACCTTGATATCTGGTCAGCAGCATAACCTGTTGTGTTATCAATTAGCAGTTAATGGAGTTTATACATGTAGTGCTGTCTAACTTGAAATAACACTGTCCAGCCTAAATCATTATGGCACCAGGTCATCAGTACTATGTACTATGATTAAAACTAAATTCTCAACTGTTTCCATGGAAAACAATCACTCGATGTTTAATTAATGTGTCAACATATTTTCCTATAAATCGTGTAGCCACTGTTTTCCAGGTAACCTTCACCATGCATATTCTCCATTTTGTTCTCTATATATTTCCTAAGGGAGAATTTCTTTTCCAAGCAAGAGCATCTATTATTGGTGATCATTTCTTTTATTCTCCTGACCTTAATGTGTGATTCAGGGGTGATATTGTAAGGAGAAATGTAATAGTGGTCACTCTGAGGGCCTAGGATCTATTTCTGTTATTGCATGACATGTGATCTCTATTTTAGGGTTGTTATTTTGTGGAAATAAGTATTGTTTATATCATTCTGGTCTGGAATGACAGCAATATTTTTCTTTCTGGTTTTTTTTTTTACTTTAATTTTTTTTTTTCAATTTTCGAACAGGTGTTGACTTCAAAGTTAAAACTTTGACTGTGGATGGAAATAAAGCTAAACTAGCAATTTGGGTAAGAACTGCTCTTGGTGAACAACAAGGACACAATTGTAATTCATAATTTTATGTGACAGCCTTGGGACTGGGTTGAATAGTTCAGATAATTACAAAATTATATGGATATAAATGAGCCAAGACTATTTAAGAATTGTTTCATGCTTAGCGTGCGTATATCGAGTTATGGATGCATGTGGGGAGTTTGGAGAGCACGAGAGAAGCATAAGAGGTGCTCGAGACGCAGCCGAGAGCGACTCTAGCTTCTTGAGTGCTCTCCAAACTTCCCAAGTGCATCCATAACTCGATATACGCACAGCTAAAAGCATGAAACAATTCTTTTATAACACACGAAAACAATTTGGGTGCTGAATGACGTTTTTGTAATGTTTTTTTAAATGAAAGTTGCCCAAAAATGTTGGCATCTCCGATTGTTTTGTTGATTTTGTAATTAAATGGTTTTCGGTAGAGTTAACAAATGTAACCAAAAAAACGTCATCAACAGAGACGTTTACCTTTAAAAGTCGCCACAGACCAATTTGTAGTCTTCTTAGTTCTAGTTGAATGTCTTTCAGCTAAAATTTTCTCCAGCTCCTGTTCCGATAAATCGGGAAACGGGCTTGTGTTTCGTTTAATCTTCGTTGTGCTTATTGGCTTGACTACTTGCGGGAAGGTCGAAAGCCAAAGAAAAGTTTGGTTAGTCTTCCATTTACTGATATCGCTTTCCGAAACTTTAACTTAAGGGACTCACATGACGGAAATTTTGCAGCTATTTAAAACTGCACACATCATTTTATTGAGCACGGCCATGCATACATACAGATTTTGTTCATGTTGACGCAATAGGAGTTAGATAGGACTAGCGCACGCACTATGTTATAAAACTAGGTATTCATCATTAATTAGATTTATATTATGCAAGAAATGAAACACATTCTCTCATGATTGTGTTTTCTTGTTAACATTTCCCTAAAGTATGAACAAAAAGTTAATTTAAAAGCTAATCAACAAACTAAGGTTTGTTGTATTTGTCGGGAAGTGAGAGTTGCAAATAAGTGATATCGCAGCAATGGAATGATTGTAAATGAGACAAAACACCAGGCTATAGTCTTGGGAAAAACAGGCCACTCCTTCTCTTTTCCATTAAAGGGTTCTTTGGATCAATATATTTGGAATAAATATTGACAGTAGGTTGTGTTTTGATAATTATATATCAACTATTTTCAAGAAGATAAATGGCCAGTTCAATGTAATGCTAAGATTTTGTAAACTTATCTCTTAAGATACTCTGCTAAGATTGTATAAGGCTTTTATTATGCCACATTTTAACTATTTTTCATCTGTATGGCACTTTTGTGGTGCATGTAATACTGAGAAGATAGATACTTTAAACAAGCAAATTCTTAGATTTATCTTGCAGGATTATAATTCTCCCTATGACTCTCTACTTCGCAAAGTTAACTCCAAATCTCTGTATAAAAGACGCCTTCAGACTTTCTTAATTATATTGTACAAGAGCTTGTTTTTTAACTGCTATCCAGGCTATCTAAAGAAATATCTTTAGTTTCCTGTCTGTATCCTATAATCTATTTTGTCTCTACCGTCTACAAAAACTACTACATATGGTTTTCACTCCTTTTCATATATGGCTTCAAAACTATGTAACTCTACTCCGGACTCTATTAGAACATGTGACTTTTCTGATTTCAAGCTCAAGATTCTACAGTATGACTCTTTCTCATAGTTAAATTTTAGAATGTTGCAATTTTACATTTTAGTAGTATTTAGAATTATACTTGTAACTCGAAGATACTAGCTTATCTTTTAGCTACTCCAAATTCGAGATTAAATAAAGTATATGTAGGTATGCATGTATGTACATTGACCATATATGCTCATGTAAATTAGCTTGTTTCAAGCTGCTTCAGCTTGTGGGCGTCACTAATTCTATCATTCCTTTAAGCTGTATAAATGGAATAATGTCCATTGTTTTGTTTTTTTTTTTTTTTTTTGCTGTATTAAACACTTCCTAAAACATTCAACTGCTTCAGGAGGCAGATCCAATTCAGTTCTAACAGAAGTTTCATATATTTGCTGTGTTTGATGGAAAAAAAATTGTTGCAGATTTCAAATGTGAGTAATTATTATTTATAAAAATGGGACCAGAGAAGTAAGTCCAGGTGATCAGTAACTCCAGATAATCAAAGTTTAACTGTACTATTGGATTACTTCTGATAATTAATAAGTATTTTAATGGTATAACATCAATTGTTTTTTTTCAGGACACAGCAGGACAGGAACGGTTCAGAACACTGACTCCTAGCTACTACAGGGGAGCACAAGGAGTTATTTTAGGTAACAATGATGAAATGATTTTATAACCTCTTTCCTGGCAGTTATCATTGTTTAGAATATTTACGATTGGTTTAGCATTTCTCAGGGGTTTCATTAAGGGCCAGGCACCAAATAACAGAAATGATCACCGACTAAAGAAACTCTTGATTGTTGAAAAATTCTCCTTGTCAGCACCTTAGGAAATGTCTAGAGAACAATGTGGAGAATATTTCCGCATTTCCGCACAACAGAGAAATAAGTGTTAGGTTTTTGCTCTATTTTTTTATTTTTATAAACAAGTTAATGTTTAGCATTTTTATTTGACCCATGTAAATTAAAAATGCACAAAAACAAAAGATATTTTCACAACCGCTCTTGGGCCCACTATATTTTGGTCAAAAACTCGTTCATCCATACCCAAGTAGCTGGATATTGATCAGTTGCCATCGGAAAAACAGAAGGGAATTTTCCCTCTCAAAGCTTTCGCTTTCGGGTGATGATGAGACTTTCACTCGGGTCCTTGTAAATATGTGGTGGTTCTTGCATTGTGGAAGCCTCCTCTCATGAAAGAAAAGTAAGAATAACAAATATTGTGTTTAACAACTCAGCCATCTAAAATATCGCTTTAATTTTGTGTTTCATCTGTACTGTAAGCACTCCAGAAGCTATTTTGATCTACATCTCTTTTTCAACTGCAGTTACGTTCCCATACCATGTTTTTGATTCCTTTTCAATGTTGAAAGCTAGTGTTACTGTTCTTGTCCCAGCAAGAAAGAGGTGTTTCAGTATTACCAAATTAAATTTTGAGCGACGCTAAAATATTTCAGTGACAAGGTTGAGAAACTCGGAGAAATGGAACTCTGAGTGCTTCCTGAAGGAGTCAAACCTTCCAAATTCCGACTAGTACTTCAAGCTAGTGTTACTGAGTCTTTCGACTGGGTCCAAGGGCCATGAAATATGAAGTCCCTTCATATTCTTACTGTATTTTTAATGCAGAATAACGCGGTATTATAAAAAGATTAAACAATCAACCTAAATAAGTTACTTTCTTTATCCACACTTCTTACTTCTCTCCCGCTTTAGTGCTCTGCCGTGTGTCCGTTCTAACTAAAAGAATGCTCGGCATGCCCGGCTTAATTGGATTGTTTCGTTGTTTTGATGTTTCTGTTAGACTGCTAACCATCAAACGCAAAGCAGTCGATCATCATGACGACATTTTGCTGAGTTGAAACGCTTCTCGTCAAGAGGAAACAATTGTAGGAGAGGACCATCATTAATAACTGCTTCCACTTGTCTTGCTGTTTCTCCGATTGTTCATTTTATTCGTTTGCTGAATTCAAATATGTTTACTGCCAACCCATGCGACAGTATTACCGGTGAACTTTACAGTCTGAGAGTTACAAATGTACATTAAAGGCCGTATGAGTCATATAGTCATTGGTAGAAAAGGCTGTCCAACGCTTGCAAAAATTCTCGTGGATGTGGTGGCCAGCCTCTGACAATTAGTGTCCTTTGTTTCGGTTTGCGGTTTGACAGATATCATGATTATACCTGTTGAGCCAAAAAATATTATCGCTACTTCTAAAGGATAAGCTCACAACTACTATCAGTGAAAGTACGCCCTGCAAATTTTCACCAAAGACATAACGCTCTTAATTTCATCGTAGTAGTAAAATACACTCCGCAATATATTTGCTCCTGTCGTGGTATGGCTTACTACTTCCAATGTGTTAGGACAAGTTGCGCGTATCATTTCTCAGGATCACCTGTGCAGACCTTTATTTGGCCGGATCACTGAGCCTGCCTCGCAAGTAGACAGTTTCTTTGAAAGAAAATGTTTACTCGTGTTTCTAAAGACGATTCACATGCCACGGAGTATTTCCCTTTGCAAAAAAATAAAGCTTACAAGAGAAAGCCTCAGGTATTCAAGATTGCAGGTCTTCAATTAAATGTTATCATGGTTTCATGAGTCAACGCACGACGAAAGTTCTTGATCAGTATTCGTATGTTAAATTCCACTTTCAGACACTCGGCAAACATCACGCAAGCTGTTCATACGATTAAAATGGAGTTGTTTCCCTAGTCTGCGGTGCAAATAAAGTTTGTGGTCTTCACTGACGACAGAGATTATCCGCTCAATTAACACTTCTCTTGAGCATCAATGCGTCATAACAAACCCTGCGTCTTTTTCAAAAGCGGCACCCCAAGGAGTGTCTTAACGTCTTTTTCGTTTTCATTTAATTTTTTAATTCAATTTTTTTTTTAATTTTTTCGGATGGGGAGTATGGCGGTCGGAGGATTTTGGTGGTGTCGGGTCAAAAGTTAAGTGATTCCCCATAAGGCTCTGTGATATTCTTCTGATCCCTCCGCATTGGCAGTTAATTTACAGCAAGAAATTATATTTTTTGTTTTCAATCAATTTCCTTTCAAGTCCCCTACTCCTTTATACTCTGTTAGCGACAACTGATCCCTTTCTGTTCCCCCCGAGAACCATATCACCCCCAAAATCCACCGGACCCCCCGCAACAATGACTGGTCACTTATTAACAGCTTTTTAAAAGCATGTCAGGCATCCTGAAAATTCCAACGTGGACGGATATGTACTCCAAATCCATGCATCGAAAAGTAAATTACTTGCTGACTCTAAAACTTATAACCTTAGGCAATATCACTTAACTTCACGACAGGTTTAACCAAACTCGTTTCCATGCGCTCAAGAGGAGGAAAATGAAAACTAGAGCTGTGTTGTGAATAAACAGAGATATATATTTCTATTCTTTTGAAATTTGTCCTGTTCTTCAAACAGATTGAATATACTGTGAGTTTTAAGAAGAGCAAAGGAGAAATTGGAAATCCATGCAACTTGCAGCCAGATATTTTATTTGCGTTCCGCTTTTCACCAGTCCCCAATTTGTGATGTCATCGTACTGATTGTGACTTACCTTGGTTTAAGGCACTTTCATCAAATCCTTCCCAAGAACGACTGCGAATGAGGTGGCGTTTGCTCAGTTTGGCCTTTGTTGATTAGAGCGCTGACACCTTTGAACTTGCATTATAGGTGGCGCACCCAAATTTCGAGCCATAAAAAGATCGTCGAATGCCAACTGTATCCAAAACTGCTTTCAATGATTTTCGATGAGGAATTTTTCTCAGGAGCTATTCGGTTGCGTGATGGTAGCATGAAGTGTAACAGGTTCGCTCCTTTCATTAATTCATGTTATTGTGGAGTCCACTGAAGCAGTCTCGTTCTTGTGTTTCTTCATTTATTACTATTTTTCTTCTTGGTATTATTTTTAGTCGAAGATGACGTTCATGGTCACCAGAGCTACTTGGACACATAGACAGACGTAAAGACAAACAAAAATGTAGGTTTAAGAATAATTTCCATGTGAATGGCCATGGCCAGCACATCGCTTGAGCCTCTCCGACATGACCAGCAAATAGGGATCACTACGGCTGAGATTGGATCAATTTTTTCAGACGGGATCATTGAAGTTTTTGGGATCAAGGATCAAAATTATCCGAAATTTTTGGAACATGGTCACAAAATATAGATGAAAATTGATATCATTATGCAATCCACATACCTTATTACGACCCTGTGATTTCGTTTTGTCTGGGGGTCAGCACGCGTCACGTATCGATCTGTCATTCATGTCGCAGTGGATGATCATTTTGACAAAACAACTTGTTGGGCCGAAATCCATGTCTCTGTGCTGAATTATTGAAGAATCTCATGAAACAGTGGGTATTATTCATTATTTGCCGTATCTGTTCTAATTTTAACTTAACGCATTTTTCAGCCGAATTTTGATCTCGAAAAAGCTCGAAGACTCCAGAGTCCTTCATTTCTTAGTACCATTTAATTGCCGTCAAGCCACGAAATCAAATTTGATTCATTTGACTGGTTTCCGGCGGCTTAGGACAAAATGTTAAAGTCCTAAAAAACTAATCGGTCCTTGTTATAATATCAGCGCACAGCTGTACTTGTTACTCAATAGCACGGAGTATATCTCAAGCTACTCACTTCGAGCAGACTTTATTTCTATTCCATTTCTAGTCTACTCTTCGTGATTTGACAAGCATAGTTTGATCACAAGAAAGTCTTTTGCGCTGAAAAGAACAAACGGAATGGGAAGAACCTATATATACTTTGGTTTAGACACTATTTACCAATTCAAAGACTCTTAAGGGCGATAATCTTTCTGAAACAGAGTCAAACTGAAGGCATCGAAGCAAGTTAACTTTAGCGATCGATTGTTGACTAAGTATTCTCTAAATACCATATCTGATGATGCGTGCGACACTCTGTAACGCGCATTTCGTACCCTTAGAGTTTCTTAAAAATAGTTCTCAAAAGGAAAATTTATCATGAATATGAAAGGAAGGGACGAAATTTTCGCTACGTTCGACTTATTTGTCCTGTCCAGACGACCTTCTGGTAATCCGATGCATTCATAGCAAGAGAAGGGAATTTTCCCTCTGCGGATGCTTTCGCTTTCCACTGTTTGAGCCGGAAACCTGTCATCGAGAAAATCATTACCGAAATTTGGTAATTTTTGGAGATTCTGGTCAATACTAGTGTACTACATTGAAAACGTTGAAAGTATTACATTATTAGAAAATAGGTGCCGGGAAGTGCTCCACTTTAAGCTTTCAAATATTACTGTAAGGGACGAACGTTTTGGTACAGTCACCCTACCTGCCCTGTCTAGGTAATTCGATGCACTGGAGACAGAAGGGAATTTTCGCTAAGTATTTGCAGTCAGGGGTGGAAGCGGAATAATTGGATCTCACTTATTCATTATTCCTTTAATTTTTTTCGAGGTTATTCATTATTCATTTTTAAATTTTTCTCGTTATTCATTATTCCGTATTCGAGTGTTTTAGGCAGTTTCTAATTCGCCTTATCGTGAAATAGATGATTTCACTACAATTAAAATATGATTTAAAACCGTCAGCGTCATGTTTAATCTAATTACCGTATTTATTTACTTAACTCCAGCCCGAGGTTTATTTAGATATCAGCCTTATAGGCGGGGCATTTATTTTTACATACTGTACACTGAACAAAAATGTAAACTAAACATCTACACTGTAGGGACTTTAGGCAGTGACAATGGAAAGCTCTTACGATGGCGTTCGACACATATTTTTTTCCATAGTCCTATTCACTTTGCGCAAATTATTGGTAGATATCTAAGCATCATAATGTTTGATATTCTTATTTTCGATCATCGGATTGAGTCTTTCGTCTCCATAACGTAACCTAAAAATCACTGGAATTTTAATTGATAACGTATTTAAGATCAAAGCAACAGAGTTATACAACAATATAATGGCGCGAATTCTTGGTAGATTTGGTGGTAAATACCCGAGAACCACATTTTACTGATACTTTCCGATGTGGAAATATTGTCACTCAACTTTTTCAAAATTACATTAAGCTTTTAAAAATAACACAACGAAAGAAATAACTTTGCGATTCTAGAATACTTATACCAATGAATATGTGTTTTGCGTCAAGCAAAGTGTTAACTTAATTTGGGCTCAAACGTGTTGCAGTGCGTCCAGATCTTGAAATGGGAGATTTAAAACAATCTTTTCTACAAACAGAAGCGCAGTTCTAATGGATTTGTCCCATACACAGAGGAAAAAGCATTTAGAAAACATTATCCGCGACAAGAAAAAAAGGTTCTTTAACACGTTAAAGCTAGTTGAGCGGTAAGCGGTGCATTTGCTTGAAACAGTCAAAGTACCACCAAAGGATCGAAAAGGCTCATTTTGTTACGACATGTACAGTTAAAGGATGAACCTTTGAAAAGCGTATTTCCCGATGAATTTGCCGTATGCCAGGGCCGAATTCTTTGCTTGCCGATCGATTGCCAATTACTTCACAGAATATATGTCAATGTAGAAAATAGTTCAAGGACTGTTAATGTTCGACAATATTCATATTCATGGTATTGAACTGGAACTAGCCTGCAGTCGAGGCTCATGCTGGAAAATCTTTTCACATGCAAACATTTTTAATGAGACTCCCCCGCATGAGCCTCGACTGTAAGCTAGTTCCACGCATAGTCAGTGCTTATTTTCAAAAGTTATTATATGCATGAGCCGATCCTGAATTGTTTTGTCCAGTTTGAGTCCAGTGTATTGCGCAAAGTTGAAAGGGAAAGGAGTTGAATGGGCGGACGGATGTTATTTTCTTAAAAAAAATATTTAAGCACTGTTTTCTTGAAAATGTACTTTTCGCTAGATTCTCCTTTACTTTAAAATACTGGAGAAGGTATCGAGAGCTTGGTGAACACAAATTAATCGAAATTAAACAGACCACAACATTTATACTGACCTTGGTTTATTATAGGAATCCCGGCGCGATTCGGTAATCTCAAAATGATACCTTTCCGATGAACGTGATCTGGACTTTGACTGAAACCTAGAGCGCTTAAATCTAGGAATAAAACACCAATTTTCAGTTTAGACACTTATTTACATACGCACACGGTTCAAAAAAGCCAGATTATATCGATAGACAAGTACAAATCCTTCAAAGTTGATTCGAAGTGTACAAGGATTTTGGAATTGCTGCGAACAAATCGATAACAAAAGACATCAAAATGTTTTTTTTTTCACGACATGAGTCCATCGCTATGATGGATAAGAAAAAATGGCCAGTTCTGAAAAAGATAATAACAATAACAGCAAAAATTTATCGACCTAAGAATCAACCAAGACAATCACAAGAAATTAATGAAAGAAATAAATGTGGTACCCATATTAAGTAATGTTCCACATAAGAAGAACGATAGCAAACTTCATTGTTCCATGGCATTGGCTCTTTCCCACATAGAATATCGTTGATTTCAAGAATAGGGAAGGAGCTCGTTACAAAAATAAAATCCATTTGCATCAAATAGATTTTAGGTAATGTTCGTGCTTAACCAATCAGAAGACAATAAATATTAATTTTGCTTCTTTGATGAAGTTCCCCAAATACAATATCTTTTAAAAATTGCATGTTGTGCGATTGGGTCTCAAATATACTTGATACCTGAAAAAAATTAGACAAAATGCAACTTGAACCTTAACTTTTTAGCGGTTTTTGAGTCTAGGCCAATGAGATCACTAGTTGTTAAAATGAAAAAAGTTGACATTCCATCGTGCATTGCCTTTCAGCGCCATCCTTGTTATGCGGATCATTACTTAAACCCAAAGTTCTGGTTAACCTTTTTTAAATAAAGGATTCTAATCCTTTACTAATCACTGAGAGTAAAGGGTCTATTTTTATAGCTGCTATACTGATACTAGTAGTGTGGCAGGCGTAAACCAGCACCGATTTGCTCTTTCATGATCCATTTAGTTGTAATCTTCTGTTTTTTATTTCAATATTGTATTAAACCGGCCTGAACGTAAGTTTAAAGCTTTGATCAAATAGGTGCCATAAAATACATGCAAATCGTCACCTTGTTCTTTCTTGCGATCTGCCTCCTTGGTGATCGTGACAGGTGTTGAGAACTGAAAGAGATGTGCCAACAGAAATGTAGATGAGAAATCAACTGTTCAATATTGCTTTGAGGAACTTCATATGTTTAACTCAAACTAGTTAACCGATCGGTGTAACAAGTTAAAATCATAGTATAGAAGCAAAGATAGATACAACATAGGAAGAAATGTAAAGTTATACTATATTTCGGCTTGCCAAACCAGCCTTCTTCAGGTGCCTTTCTTTTTTTTTCTTTTTTTTTTTTTAATGAAGGTGACATTTTTACGTAACAACGGAAATACGTGGGGCTCCACTTAGAAAAATAGCAATGATAGACAAATAAAACCAACTGGTAACAAAAAATATAAAGAAAACATTGAAAGAAAAGTAATTCGAAAATGAATAATTAGTATGTTTCTTCTCGAATGTTCAGGTCATGAGTTACAAGTGTTCTGCCTTTAGAAATTACAAAAGCGCTTTATGTATTGAGTCTCGGTTAGGGAAAATTTTTTCAATGGGGAATAGTTGCTTATTATTAGCAGTGTAATATTCTAGAATATATTGTAAATTACAGCAGTTACTGGGTCACATATATTCGATAGTGTATGTTTCGCCGGTAGAAAAGAAAGTTGGAAGAAAGTAGTTTAGTAATTCCGTCGGAAATGTGGGATTGACATCTTGAAATTCGCCATGCGCTTTGCCAATTTTGCTTACGAAGACACTTTCGAGACAGTTCCTCGATGCGCTAATTAATGGTACATGTTTTGGTGTATCTTATTGGGAAATTTTTCATATTAATAATTCTAGCTATTTTTCCAAACGAAATCGTAATTTGCGAAACGATATTTTGCGAGTAATTATTAAATAGAAGACGAAGGAAGCTCAGTTTTCTTCTATGGTGGACGTCAGTCATTTCGCGTTTTAAGATTGGCTGCAGCATGTGAAAACAATTCACTAAACAGAAAACTATAATACATCAACATTTAAGCACTTAAAATGGACCCACCTTTCCTATCTTTTCGACCGTTTTGAGCTTCGCTCTGAACTTTCAGGCGACCAGGATTGGGAACGCGACCTGGAAACAATAATGCAATTTTGATAGCGTATGAACTGTGGTGAACAACAGACAATTAAACATGAACCGAATGTCGATTACGATATCAAACTTGAATTTAACCTACCGTCTGTCGCGATCTCTTTTTTTTTTTTCCCATTTATAGATTACTGTTCGACTACTCTTCGACACTCTAAAAACACACCGACACGTCACTCGAGGCAGACAGTCACAAAGAGACGAACCAGACAGTGATGACATAACGAACATAAAACGCACGCACCAATCAGGACCGAAATCGGGAAAAAGTTACGCAGTCGGCTGGCAAAGGAGGATCTGTAATTGAATACCGCGACTAGACTCTGAGACTGGAGGGTACCGAAAGGTCATAAAAACCATCAAAGACATCAAAGATTTGACGAAGATTGCAAGTCTCGAGCGCGTGATCTCTATTGCTTCTTTACGCGATTCTTTTTTGGTATAATTCTTTAGTCCCGATTAAAGCCCAGTTATTCATTATTCATTTTCTTTTTAAGCCGTTATTCCTTATTCATTTTCTTTTTCAAGCCGTTATTCGTTATTCATTATTCCGCTTCCACCCCCGATTGCAGGGATTATAGATAAACTCGATTACTATACTACTGATGTTTTCTCGCAAGTTCGAATGGGTCCCTCGCTAGTAAGCACATCGTATGTTACTTTATCAATACGGTTGATTTAGCTCCGCTTTAATCCTCTTGAAATGGAATTTTGCCATCCGAATAAGCTAAATTCAGTGCTGACGAGGCTCATCGATAATTGTACAAAAGTCCACTGAACAATGAAAACAACTGTGTAAATATGTTTGTCACGTCGACCACACGGACACAGTACACTGCAAAATTCGAGATCGCCTCGCAACACCGCAACGTGTTCTGCAATTACCAATTAATTGTGTCAATAACAAACTGCGCATAAACTCAGGGATGAGCACATACCCTTCTTCCAATTGAAAATAATAGTCATTGGACCAGTTGTTATTTGTTTCCAATGTGGATCTATCAACTTACTCACTTACTGGGTGGTTTTTTTTTGTTTTTTTGTTTTGTTTTTTTTCATTTGGATTGGTTGGTATCGCCTAGGATGTTAAGTTTTAATAGCTAATGGCTTTTTTGTTTGTATTGGGTTCTTAACTGTGCGATTTGGCCTGTCCAATTACAAACACTTGCGGGTAGTTGGACAAGTGAAATCGGACAGTTTGGACTTGAAACAGCCAATAGATAGTGGTAATAGGTCCAATTCGGTCTGTAATCATACGAGTGATTACAAAATTGGAAGACCGCAAAGCCGGAGTCGGATTTGTCAATCACGAGTATGATTACTGACTATATTGGACGACACGAGGTCCTGTTACCAATAGCCCATTTCCGAATTGCTTTTAGTCTCTTTTTCAAAGCGAGTCCTGGTGCTCATCCTTTCGTATGGTAATAACTTTTTATTCACATGCAATTTAAACTCATTTTCATACGTATGGTTGAGCACCAGGCCTCGTTTTGAAAAAGAGGCTAAACGTAATTCGGAAATGGCCTATTAATCACAAACATTACAATTTCCGAGAAACACATTTATTTAAAAAAATATCTCCGTTGGAGTTATTTTCTAAGTTAAATAAGAAAGTCCTTAATTTTGGAGATTTCCCATTTTTTTCTTCTTTGAGTAAGTGGTTGTTGCTATGGTTATTGCAATCAATTCTGTGATTGGTGGATGCCATCTGAGTAAAACCACTCCAGAGGCTGAGAAAAAAAATTGATTAGACTCGCTAATGAAAAACAATTTGTTTCTGCCAAGGCCTCATCAAACGTGAATATCGTCATGGCGATGGAATTTAGCAAAGGACAGCTCAACTACTACAGGATTTGTTACGTTGTCACTGATTTATTAACCGAGGGTCTGCGAATCATCTTCAAACAAGAATGGGACAATCTCTACCGTGCGACACCGTTTGGGGAATGGAAAGATCTAGCTAGAAATGGAGTGGACTTTAAAAACAAGGAATCTGCTCGGAACCAAAGAAGAAATGCACATCTCCTTACAACCATGATTGCTGGAAACAGAGCTGAATGGGATTGTACAATGCTGCTCTATGCCATTCTTTTCTCAGATTGTATTCACAGTCCAAACACAGTCGTCAGATCAAATGTCGATGCCCTTAGAAAGTTTCGAAATGAAGATTTTGCGCACATGTCGGAAGGAAATCTTTCAGACCTGCAGTTTCAAAACATCATTGGTAAAGTTCAAAATGCATTTCAAGCGCTCGGTCTTTCCACAGTAAAAATTCAAGAAATTAAAAATCAAACAAGTTTTCCCACCGAGGAGCTGAGAAATATTTTGAGAAAGGTGAAAGATTTTAAAAAAGAACTTCAGGAAAAAGAGAAGGAACTGCAGGAAAAGGAAGAAGAACGACAGGTCCTTGAAGATCAGTTAAACAGTGATATCTCTCCCTTTTGTGTCCTCCCTCCCAAACCTTCACATGACGTGGCAAGTCGCGACCGAGAGGTGGCTGAAATAAGACAAGAGCTTAAAGAACTTAAAAAAGCAAATCAACACAAACTTAGTTACCTTTACATCTCAGGGAATCCTGGAAGTGGAAAGTCTCAATTGGCTGCCTTCGTGGCAGAGCGATTCTACGGAGAAGTCAACGATCTTCCATGTAGTACCTCATTTGTGATGACGATTAATGGTGAAAGTCCAGCTACTATACTGGAATCGTACGTGGCTTTTTCTCGGCATCTAAGGTGTCCCGAGTACTCAGTGACAAACACCCTTCATTCAGAAGATTTGACAAGAAATAAGATTACAGATCTCAAATCTTTGATCGGAACGAAGATTGGGTATTACACGTCGTGGCTGCTGGTAGTCGACAATGTCAAGAGTATATCACTTACGCATGTCCATCTACCCGAAGCTGAAAATGAGACGTGGGCAGGAGGCCAGTTGCTCATCACAACTCAAGACAGAGAGTCAATTCCTCCAGCAAGCTCCTTCAATAAACACATCTCAGTAAGCAGAGGAATGCATCTTGATGACGTCAGTTGTTTATTGCAAAATCTCTCAGGAATTTCGGACAAAGAGATGGAAATCAAAGTTGCCCAAGCGTTAGACCATCAGCCTCTTGCACTGGCGAGCGCCGCCGCTTATGTCAGAGACCTTAGACAGACATCAAATTTTGGTTGGAAAGAATACCTTGCAAAACTTGAAACAGGCCAAAGAGATGCCACGGAGACCTTTCTTATTGAAGTCAACCCAAGCTATCCAAACTCCATGACTAAAGCAACATTACTGGCGGTAGAAACAGCCAGGGTATCAAACAAAGCTATTTACCACGCCTTTAATTTCCTTTCTCTGAGTGCACCACAACCATTAAGTCTTAATATCATTGAAGATTTCATCACAAGTGTAGATGAAGAAATTCAAGACAAAGAGATGATTCGTTCAAAGATACAAAGGTGCTCACTCATGATGTTGGAAAGAGAAGAAACTGGCGTTTACATTCGTGTACATCAGGTCGTACATAAATGCATTAAAACTGTGGCTGCAGCTCATTCGAAGGATAAGCATAACGAAGTCGTCAGTGGAGTGATTGGATCATTCAGTCGTTTTGTAGAAAAATATCTATCAAAGGATAACGATGAGTTATATGCTTTAATAAACAGAAGACATGTTATTCCTCATTTAAAAAATTTAGCCACAGAACTTGAGGGATATTTTTCTAAGAAGTTCATGTGTCAAGTCCACCGAAGCGAATTTTTAAAGGACCATGCCAAAGACCTCCTCAGAATGAACATGTTGTGCCAAAACCATTGTGAATACGAAACTTCGAGACGATTTATCAATATGGCAATGAATGTATCCAACGCAGAAGAGCATGACGCCGACTTGGGCGTTGCATCTATGTATTCCGAAATGGGATACGTGCACGTTAGGCTAGGTGACCTGAGTCAGGCAAAAGAGTATCATAATCGTGCACTAGCCATTCGTCTGAAAAAGCTTGGATCTAAGCATGTTAACGTCGCGAGTTCTTACGGTAACCTGGGTGCTGTACACAAACGGCTGGGTGACATGACCCAAGCAAAAGATTATCATGATCGTGCACTGGCCATTTTTCTGAAAAAGCTTGGATCTGAGCATGTTGACGTCGCCACTTGTTACAGTCACCTGGGTTCTGTACACAAAGGGCTGGGTGACCTGAGTCAGGCAAAAGATTATCATGATCGTGCACTGGCCATTCGTCTGAAAAAGCTTGGATCTGAGCATGTTGACGTCGCAAATTCTTACGGTAACCTGGGTTCTGTACACCAAGAGCTGGGTGACCTGAGTCAGGCAAAAGATTATCATGATCGTGCACTGGCCATTCGTCTGAAAAAGCTTGGATCTGACCATGTTGACGTCGCGACTTCTTATGGTAACCTGGGTTCTGTACACCAAGAGCTGGGTGACCTGAGTGAGGCAAAAGATTATCATGATCGTGCACTGGCCATTCGTCTGAAAAAGCTTGGATCTGAGCATGTTGACGTCGCGACTTCTTACATTCACCTGGGTTCTGTGCACCAAGAGCTGGGTGACCTGAGTCAGGCAAAAGATTATCATGATCGTGCACTGGCCATTCGTCTGAAAAAGCTTGGATCTGAGCATGTTCACGTCGCGACTTCTTACTGTAAACTGGGTTTTGTACACCAAGAGCTGGGTGACCTGAGTCAGGCAAAAGATTATCATGATCGTGCACTGGCCATTTTTCTGAAAAGGCTTGGATCTGAGCATGTTAACGTCGCCACTTGTTACAGTTACCTGGGTTCTGTACACAAAAAGCTGGGTGACCTGAGTCAGGCAAAAGATTATCTTGATCGTGCACTGGCCATTCATCTGAAAAAGCTTGGATCTGAGCATGTTGTCGTCGCGACTTCTTACATACATACATACATACATACATACATATAATTTTTGTTAAGGCAGGTCGGTTTGTGGCAACCCAAAGGCTGGTGTGGACCTGCCAGGAACTAAAAAGGAACTACTTAAATATATGGACAATTCTAAGGAAAAAGTAAAGAAATTTCAAGGGCTTAAAAGTATAAAAAATCCGTTTGCTTTGATGTTATCACACAGGCCTCCTTTTCCAATTGAATGCGATCTAATGTCCTTGAGGCCTGTCTAAGTTTTTGTTTAAAAAGCTGTAGAGAGGAAGCATCCTTGATGGCTTTAGGCAGCAAATTCCATACAATGGAATTACGATATCCTGGGTTATGTACACCAAGAGCTGGGTGACCTGAGTCAGGCAAAAGATTATCATGATCGTGCACTGGCCATTCGTCTGAAAAAGCTTGGATCTGACCATGTTGACGTCGCAGCTTCTTACAGTCGCCTGGGTTTTGTACACCAAGAGCTGGGTGACCTGAGTCAGGCAAAAGATTATCATGATCGTGCACTGGCCATTCGTCTGAAAAAGCTTGGATCTGAGCATGTTGACGTCGCAGCTTCTTACAGTCGCCTGGGTTTTCTACACCAAGAGCTGGGTGACCTGAGTCAGGCAAAAGATTATCGTGAACGTGTACTGGCCATTTGTCTGAAAAAGCTTGGATCTGAGCATGTTGACGTCGCGACTTCTTACATTCACCTGGGTTCTGTACACCAAGAGCTGGGTGACCTGAGTCAGGCAAAAGATTATCATGATCGTGCACTGGCCATTCGTCTGAAAAAGCTTGGATCTGAGCATGTTGACGTCGCAGCTTCTTACAGTCGCCTGCGTTCTGTACACCAAAAGCTGGGTGACCTGAGTCAGGCAAAAGATTATGGTGAACGTGCACTGGCCATTCGTCTGAAAAAGCTTGGATCTGAGCATGTTGACGTCGCGACTTCTTACGGTAAATTGGGTTCTTTATACCAAGAGCTGGGTGACCTGAGTCAGGCAAAAGATTATCATGATCGTGCACTGGCCATTCGTCTGAAAAAGCTTGGATCTGAGCATATTGAAGTCGCGACCTCTTACGGTAAATTGGGTTCTGTATACCAAGAGCTGGGTGACCAAAGTCAGGCAAAAGATTATTATGATCGTGCACTGGCCATTCGTCTGAAAAAGCTTGGATCTGAGCATGTTGACGTCGCGACTTCTTACGGTAAATTGGGTTCTGTACACCAAGAGCTGGGTGACCTGAGTCAGGCAAAAGATTATCATGATCGTGCACTGGCCATTCGTCTGAAAAAGCTTGGATCTGAGCATGTTGACGTCGCGACTTCTTACGGTAAATTGGGTTCTGTATACCAAGAGCTGGGTGACCTGAGTCAGGCAAAAGATTATCATGATCGTGCACTGGCCATTCGTCTGAAAAAGCTTGGATCTGAGCTTGTTGACGTCGCGACTTCTTACGGTAAATTGGGTTCTGTACACCAAGAGCTGGGTGACCAAAGTCAGGCAAAAGATTATTATGATCGTGCACTGGCCATTCGTCTGAAAAAGCTTGGATCTGAGCATGTTGACGTCGCGACTTCTTACGGTAAATTGGGTTCTGTACACCAAGAGCTGGGTGACCTGAGTCAGGCAAAAGATTATCATGATCGTGCACTGGCCATTCGTCTGAAAAAGCTTGGATCTGAGCATGTTGACGTCGCGACTTCTTACATTCACCTGGGTTCTGTGCACCAAGAGCTGGGTGACCTGAGTAAGGCAAAAGATTATCATGATCGTGCACTGGCCATTCGTATGAAAAAGCTTGGATCTGAGCATGTTGACGTCGCGACTTCTTACGGTAACCTGGGTTCTGTACACCAAGAGCTGGGTGACCTGAGTCAGGCAAAAGATTATCATGATCGTGCACTGGCCATTCGTCTGAAAAAGCTTGGATCTGAGCATGTTGACGTCGCGACTTCTTACTGTAAACTGGGTTCTGTACACAAAGAGCTGGGTGACCTGAGTCAGGCAAAAGATTATCATGATCGTGCACTGGCCATTCGTATGAAAAAGCTTGGATCTGAGCATGTTGACGTCGCGACTTCTTACATTCACCTGGGTTCTGTACACAAAGAGCTGGGTGACCTGAGTCAGGCAAAAGATGGTCATGATCGTGCACTGGCCGTTTGTCTGAAAAAGCTTTGACCCGAACACATTGAGGTCGCAGCCTCTAGCAATAACTCGAGGCCTGTACACCATAATTTCGATTAGAAGCGCAAGGGTTTGTTGCCATTAATCCAAAAGAATTTGGATCTGACAATGTTAGGGTTGCGACTTGTTGCAATAACCTGCGTTATGTACAGTCTAGGTTGAGTAAACTGGAGTTCTAATTTTCCAAACAAAAATCATTTCCGAAAGCTAACAAGATTCCAATTTTTAGGGTATTTCCTGGATTGGTGTGACAATTCATCGTCATAGCGACGTCAAAAGACAGTGTAAGAGTTCGTATAACTCCTCCCCCGTTAAGGAAGGAAGATGGTTGTAGAATGTTAAGAGCTAATAACCGTAGATGGTAATAGTGTAGGTCTAACAGAGTCTAAAATTTTTCCATTGTGAAAATGCCCGGTAATTCAAGCTGGGGGTCAAAGCAGATGAAGAAACCCAAGACTGAATTGTCAATTGTCAAAGCCATGCGGTCGTGTGATGGTGGCGTTCTCACGATATACCTCTTTTCGTATCTACTTTCTGCGCAGCTGTCAACAAGTATTGCCGTTTTGCGAAAAATTCGCACGTATTTACCGCTTCCTCAACGCATTCAGTATTACAACTCTATTATTAGTCCGGTTATGAGTTATGTCAGCGCCATCTGGTCAAATTGTGATAAAGAATTGTTATATAGAGTTTTTAAGCTGCAGAAACGCGCTGCTAGAGTCATCCTTTACGCAGAGCGGATGGCTCCATCCGTAGAACTCTTTAATAGACTGAAATGGATTCCTTTTTACGAGAAGTGTAAGATTGACAAAGCGTCGATAATGTTTAAACGAATCCATGGTGCACTACGTAGCTATTTAAACGAGCATATTTCGATCAACAACTCAAGACATTCAAGAACTACGCGCTATTCAAACTTTAATGTACTGTGCCCCAGATATAACAGGGAAACTGAAGGTGGGCGCACCTTTCTCGTCACCGGAACCAAAATTTGGAACGAGTTACCACTACGCATACGGATGGCGGACAGCATAAGGTGCTTCAAGCACAATATGTGGACTAATATTTTTTCGCAGCAACAATTTTTAAGTCATTTTTGTGTATAGTCTCCTTTTTTTTCATTCTTACTAGTTATATTGTATATATTCATACATTTTATTAGTTTCTTTACTTATCTTGTAATTATATTATATTATATTAGTTTCTATTTTCATATTGTATTATACTAGTTTTTATATTGTAATTATTTCTGAGTGAGGGCCACAAGTTTATTAGCTATGCTATTATGTGTTACCCTCGTAAAATAAAGTCTTTATTATTATTATTATTAAGTCGTTGGAATCTGGAAAAATTTGGAGGCTTTGGTGATTGCTTAAGATACAAACCAAGCGGTGATAAATCCTAACGTAAGCAGTTTCAAATCTAGCGCGATAGAATCCTTCAAGATGGCGCCCGCTCTAAAGCTCACACGTGCTCTGCGCTTCTTTAATATCAGGCTGGCTGCCAATTTGATCTCCCTTCGAATGATGTTGCTTTGAACCCTGGTCCTATCGACCTACGAGTTTCAGGTCAAGGCAGAGGAATAAGGATTGGGCAATGAAACATTCAACACCTAACAGACGCTAAGTTTGAACAACACTCGTTGTCGCTTAATGCCCACAAGCATTCAGCAAACAAAGTTGACGTACTAATCTTAACCGAGACCTTTTGTAGCAGTAAAAGGCCCGACTCGTTTTACCAAGTACATGGATATGACTTATTCCGGAAGGAAAGAGTTGGAAAGCAACTGGGAGGAATAATGATTTATGTGAATAACAAACTAAAAGCAAAAAGTCGCCCAGATCTGATGACAACTGAAATCGAAATGCTCTGGTTTGAAGTATGCTCTTTTAAATCAAAGCGCTCATTGCTCATTGCTGGTGTCTATAGACCCCTGTCGTCCACGTCTTAGGTTGACTCAAGCATTGCAAAAAACATCGAAAAAGCCTATTTCCTGAACAAAGAAATGATTCTCTAAGGAGATTTTAATGTTGATTTCCTAAATGCAAAACGAGTAAGTAAACACAAACTCATTAACACACAAGCAGTTTGTGAAGCAGCCCCTAGAACTGCTACGAAATAAACCACCAAATTCATCGTCATGGGTTCCTCTTAAGCACATTAAAGACCTCACAGCAGAAAGCGTAAATAAACCATAGTTCATCATCCACATATCACACCGAAAAATATCAAGGAACTGCTAGAACTCGTGCCATCCCAAAAGGCGGGGGGATCTGACGCGAGTCTCGGTGCTAGGATAGTGGAAATAGCTGCCCCTGCAATCATCTTACCACTAAGTCGGCTTATTAACCACTGCATTGATACAAGCAATTTCCCGTCTGCATGGAAAACTGCCAAAGTTACGCCTATCTACAAGGGGCAAGGAAGTAAAGAGAAGAACATTTATCGTCCAATCTCAATACTCCCTTTACTATCAAAAATTTTTGAGAAACATATCCACCAAGCCCTGTACAACTACATGAGAAACAACAACTTGTGGTACACCTTGCAGTCAGGTTTCCGAAGATCCTACTCTACGGAGACAGCGCTCATTCGGCTGATGGATCAGTTGTTATCTGACATGGATAAAGACCAAGTCAGTGGGATCGTATTTGTGGAACACAAGAGGGCCTTCGACTTAATTGACCATGACATACTTCTGTCCAAGCTTGAGGCATACGGTATAACATCTAGGGAACTGATGCTCTTAACGAACTACTTAAAGGGCAGAAGGAGCTCAGTTGTCATTGATGGAGTGCATTCAGAATACAGGCTGATCACACACGGTGTTCCGCAAGGATCGGTCCTGGACCACTGCTATTTATCATCTTTGTAAATGATCTCCAAACTCAGTCTCTAAGTCAACTGTAGACATCTACGCAGACGACACAACTTTAAGTATTTCTGCTGTAGTCACAGATCTACCTGCAATTCAGCAGAGGCTCCAAAAGGACATAAACAAAATTGCAGACTGGACATCTGAAAACAAGATGGTACTTAATGCCTCTAAAACAAACATTCTTCTAGTAACTGGCAAACGACTAAAAAAGAAAGCTCCAAACTCGAATCTTAACTATCATGCAACGGTAGCGAGATTGAGCAAATAACTTCACAGAAACTACTTGGAGTAAAATTGGACAATCACTTGAGTTTTACTGAACACATAGATGACATTTGTAAAAAAGTGTCACTACGTATTGCGGTGCTGAAGAAGATTAAGCGTAACCTGCCTCTAGCTGAGCGTAAGCTATATTTTAACGCCTTGATCAAGCCAATAATGTGCATGGTGTACTGCGTCAGAGGAGAACGTTAACCACGTATCCAAGCTGCAAAAGCGAGCAGCTCGAGTAATCTTGGATGCTGATATCGGGGAAAGAAGCGAGATGCTTTTTAGACGACTCGATTTGCTGCCACTTAAGAAAGAATTAAACCTTAAAAGGACTAGTTTAATATTTAGGCGCATCAAAGGTGAAAATAGCTGTCGGAGCTATTAACAGAACTTTTCACGAGAAACTCAGACCGAAACACCAGAGCCAGTCGCAAAGGAAAATATAACTTAGTGTACCCCTCCAATAACAGAAAAACGGAAGGGGGGCGAACTTTTCAGGCCAGTGGAGCAAAACTACGGAACAGCATACCTTTAGACATTCGCAAGAAAGACTCCATTGGCTCTTTTAAATCTTCTGTTCGAAAATATGTTTTATCCAAGAACTCTTGGCTTAGTTTTTAGTTGTGCATATCCAGATTTTATCCAGGGTTTTTTATTATTATTATTATTATTATCATTATTATTATTATTATTATTATTATCCTATAAGTGTAAATAGTTTTTAACTTTTAACTTACTGGTTCGTCAGTTTTTAACTGTTATGTGCTACCCTCTGTAAATAAAGTTGTTACTTACTTACTAATTTATTTCATTTAATAATGTCTAACTTTTTCATTTTTTCTATATCATTTTCCGAGCTAGCTCCAGCGCATTTCCAGTTACGCAGACATAGCTTCATAAAAATTTCAACTAATGCGATTTCTCATTGTACCTAAACAAGACTGGTCTCGCCCACCAAAGTAAAGACCACAATTTAAAATAAATTTCCATATACCTTGGTCTTTGTTTTTCACACTGAAAATGGCCTTTGGACGCTGGAACCTGACAATGGCGGACTCGTCGTCGGTCGTTTCCACAGTGTGCGCGGTACTTAAATGGGGTGAAAGAAAGTGGACGAGACTTTATTTTGCTTTCTCCCTACACGCCACACTTCGCACTTCCATACTGCTCGCGTCAATTGCCTTCGCTCTGAAGACGATTTGAGACGAGTCGGGAAAAAGAAAATACAAAATACTAGATACCATTGCTAGCGCTACCTCTCCTTGGGAGTGGCAGGCCGAGTCTTTGGTTTCAATTTCCGCCGAATTTCTGTCTGTAGAAAATGGTACGGAACACTTCGTGCTGTCGGGAAAGTAGCCCTCTTTCCCCTCAACCCCTCTTCCCCCTCAACCCCTCAACCTCTCTTCCCCCTCAACCCCTCTTCTCCCTCAACCACTCTTCCCCCTCAACCCCTCTTCCCCCTCAACCCCTCTTACCCCTCAACCCCTCTTTCCCCTCAACCCCTCTTCCCTCTCAACCCCTCAACCCCTCTTCCCCCTCAACCCCTCTTCCCCCTCAACCCCTCTTCCCCATCAACCCCTCTTCCCCCTCAACCCCTCTTCCCCCTCAACCCCTCTTCCCCATCAACCCCTCTTCCCCCTCAACCCCTCTTCCCCCTCAACCCCTCTTCCCCCTCTTCCCCCTCAACCCCTCTTCCCCCTCAACCCCTCTTCCCCCTCACCCCCTCCCCTCCCAACCCACCTCCATATGAGCAGAGCCCTTTGCATGGGCCGTATATAGAGTTTACCCTCCCATGAGTGCCAAATCTCTCTTTTTTCATTTTCTCACTCAAAAAAGATGCTCGTTGTAAACCTGCTATAAATTCCAATGCCCTACAAGTAATTCTGGTGGAGGCATGGTGGCCTCATGGTTGGTACGCTTGAATCCGGATCGAGTGGTCTGGGTTCGAGCCCCGGCCGGGACATTGTGTTGTGTTCTTAGCCAACGCACTTTACTCTCACAGTGCCTCTCTTCACCCAGGTGTATAAATGGCTACCGGCAATTTAATGCTGGGGGTAACCCTGCGATGGACTGGCATCCCATCCAGGGGGGAGTAAAAATACTCCTAGTCGCTTCATGCTACAGAAACCGGAGTTAAGTACCGGCCTAATGGGCCACTAGGCTCGTAAACAGACTTTACCTTACACGTAATTCTGACGCCCTGATTACTCAATTCCTTTTTCCCTCCCCTTCCAAGAGTACCCCAGAAACGAGGCTGCTTGGAGGAATATCATTTGAGGGGATGCATGTCTATCAAAAGAAAGGTTTGGCCAGTTTGATTTCATGGTTGAAGTTGGAGAAACATCATCACGACGGATTTCAGGGGACCTCTCTTTCTCAAATTTTCTATCAAGAGCAATTATTGAATGTCCAGCGTAATCCAAGACTGCAATGGTTTTGCTTGACTTCACTCTATGATTGGTCCAGAAAACTTACCCCACTGTACTCAAGTAGTATCCTTTTTAACTCTCTAACTCCCATGAGTGACCAAGACAGAAATTCTCCTTACAATATCAATACAATATCAAGCAGACAAGTGATGAGAATGAAAAAAATATCAGCTAGGGGAGAATTCGTTGATCCAATTCAAAATTCTCCAAAGCAACATCACACGAACTATATAGCAGACAGTGAGAAGAATTTCTAACGAGATCATGGGAGTAAAAGGGTTAACTTAAGTCATAAACGGTTCCCTATGTTACTTTGCTTTGTTTTGATTGGCCGTTGAGGTTGCTATGGTTTCAGTGCTACGACGCTCGTGTTGCATTCAATGTTTCTTTCCCTTCCACTGTGGGTCGGGAAAAAAATATATTCAGACTACTATTGTAAAATCAAGGAGTCCTTACTTATTCAAGAACTTGAGCCAGCTTTCAACGTGAACGTCGGAGGTGAAAAGCTGTTGCTTTATTAATGTGCTCTAGTGTTATTGTTTGGTGTTAAGTTTTTTTGCTTAATCTTGGTTCCAGTCCCCTTACCTTAGTTATATATATATATACATAGCTGTTTTAAATTTCAACGGTTACTTTTGAAAATGTATGTTGAGTACATACGAAACGTCAAGTCATAATCAAAATGTGCAAGTTCAATATGTTTATCACTGCTGTTTGTGTCTTATTTTTGATCATATTCAAAATGGTTTGCTAAGAGAAGTCGGTTCTTCTGATTCTTATTCTTATTCCCAAGGTAGGGAAACGAATAAAAAATCGAATATATTTGAACAATTTGATCCATTTTATTCATCTTTTTATCACAAGATAAAATTAATAGAAGCAGAATTATTGCGCCTATTAAGCAAACTACGGACCTCCCATGATCCTTTGTGGCTCCTATAGTTGTCAGCGGTCTTTTTCCTAAATGTGAAGACGTGTCTATGAAATAAAAATATGGTCATGACGAAATGAACTGAATCAGCTCAAATTTTGGCCAAATTCAGCAATAAAGCAACCGGTATATAGCTGGTTCAAAGTCAACTTTTGTTCGAAAAATGGACAACGATGTTCTTACTACGCTGAAGATCTTGATTATTGGAGAAAGCGGCGTTGGAAAATCCAGGTAATGTAATTTAAACCGTTGCTACATATTTCGGAAGCCATTGACTCCGAACCAACGAACGAGTGTCATAACAGAGGATCATTGTAAATCGAATTATATTCACATCTTCAAAATTGTACATCAACGCGTGGTTACAATGCGTGATTGTTTTGCTGTAGTCTTTCATGTGACAAATCACTGTCGATCTCAACCCGGCACACAACTGAGTTAATCAGTGTGTGCTCATCGTCATTGTAAACTTCTTTATTTAAATGCTGTCTACTTCTAATCACAGCTTGCTTCTAAGATTCACTGATGACACGTTTGATCCTGATGTCGGAGCCACCATAGGTAAGAGTTAAAGATGTAAGACTACATGATATTCATAAATGAACAAAATGGAATAATTTTGAAACAATCAAAATGTTGTGGTTTCATATAGGGTTGTATTTTGGCTTGCTTTTTTGTACCCTGCGTACTTACTTCACTGAGGTGTTGATAAAAAAAAAAATAAAGAAAACACTAGCGACCATTCATCTATCATTTCAAAATGCCTCAACCGTTTTAACCTTTTAAGAGTTATTGACATCTAGTTTCTCCTAACATTATCACTGCTGAACCAAACATCAAGTTTATGAGAAGAACAGAAATGAGCTTGATTGTAAAACAAATTCTCCTTGTCAGCCCCTTAAAAAATGTTTAGAGAACAGTTTGGAGAATATGCATACTGGTGTTAGGGTGTAGAAGGTAAATTACAAGATAATAATAATAATAATAATGATTTAGCAATGGACATCCACTGGGTGGCTCTTCTTGTCCACTGTTTCCAGATTGAATTGGAATTTAGAAGATAGATAAGTTTTTACACCTTCGTCATTACCTTTTAGGGGATAGGAATCATTTGATCCCTTCTATTCTTTCCATGGCTGTAGTTACACTTTGCAGTCAACTCTCTGGTAAGCAGAGACCTTTGGGAATTGAAAAATAAAATGTCTGCAGTCAGTAGAGCTCTCCACCTATGATTTCCCATATTTCCATAAGCAGACACAAAAAAAAAAAAAAAAAGGGTTGATGTCTGCTTTTTGGAGATTTAATTAGCAGGTGTTAGTTGTGTTTTATTGGACAAATGGAGATTTGATAAAACAGATCCCCACTGTTCTGTTGCCCTGTCAAGAGTCATATTCCTGTTGATTTACAAATTAAAAACAAATTTCGTTTTCACTCTTGTGCTTTGTAATCTGCACACAAGATATATAACCATATCATCTATTCATACCTAAACCTTTTTCAGTGTGCAGTATGGCCAGCTTCCAAGTAATGTTTAGGGCTCAGTTCCATAAACCTTGGAAAACGTTGCCAACCACCTTATTATCAATTATTTTCACTCGACTTTAATTTTGCGTATTTGGAATATGAATATTTCGCGGGACTTAAAAATCGCAATTTTGATGAATCGCCATTTTTCAAGGTAATCAAATTTCATGAATTAAGTAACTGGTGCTCGTTTTTAAACCTCCATTTCTGTATTTTATTTAATCATAACGGAATAGAAACCCCAAATGCAATAAACAACTGGCTGAAATGGTTGACAACATCAGCAACGTAGCAACATCTTTTAAAAGAGCTGATACATGCAAGATGAGTCCAATAATGAGGAATAAGGGTGTACGTTGAACTGAAATTTGAGCCGTCTTACTCATGTAAACTCCTAGCAGACGGAAAGCTTAAATAAAAGACTTTATAAAGGTCTCTAAATTTTGCTTCTTCAATTTTCGTAGCACCCTTTTTTCACTGGACTTTAATTTTGCAAATTTTTTTTAACTCACGAAAATCAAGTGTCGCAAAAATAAGTTATAATAAGGTAAATAACTCGGTATCTGATCGACAGTATAACCTGTTGTGTTATCAATTAGCAGTTAATGGAGTTTATACATGTAGTGCTGTCTAACTTGAAATAAGGCTGTCCAACCTAAAACATTACAGCACCATGTCATCTGTACTATGTGCTTTGATTAAAACTAAATTCTCAACTGTTTCCATGGAAAGAAATCACTCCATGTTTAATTGATGTGTCAACATATTTTCCTATAAATCATGTAGCCACTGTTTTCCAGGTAACCTTCACCTTGCATAGTCTCCATACTGTTCTCTATACATTTCCTAAGGTGCTGACAGGGAGAATTTCTTTTCCAATCAAGAGCATATATTATTGGTGATCATTTCTTTTATTCTCCTGACCTTAATGTGTGATTCAGGGGTGATATTGTAAGGAGAAATGTAATAGTGGTCACTCTGAGGGCCTAGGATCTATTTCTGTTATTGCATGACATGTGATCTCTATTTTAGGGTTGTTATTTTGTGGAAATAATTATTGTTTATATCATTCTGGTCTGGAATGACAACATTTTTCTTTTTTTTTTTTTCACTGTAATTTTTTTTTTTTTTTTTCAATTTTCGAACAGGTGTTGACTTCAAAGTTAAAACTTTGACTGTGGATGGAAATAAAGCTAAACTAGCAATTTGGGTAAGAACTGCTCTTGGTGAACAACAAGGACCCAATTGTAATTCATAATTTTATGTGACAGCCTTGGGACTGGGTTGAATAGTCCAGATAATCACAAAATTATATGGATATAAATGAGCCAAGACTATTTAAGAATTGTTTCATGCATAGCGTGTGTATATCGAGTTATGGATGCATGCGGGGAGTTTGGAGAGCACGAGAGAAGTGTAAGAGTAGTTCGAGGCGCAGCCGAGAGCAACTCTAGCTTCTTGAGTGCTCTCCAAACTTCCCAAGTACATCCATAACTCAATATACACACAGCTAAAAGCATGAAACAATTCTTTTATAACATATGAAAACAATTTGGGTGCTGAATGACGTTTTTGTAATGTTTTTTTTAAATGAAAGTTGCCCAAAAATGTTGGCATCTCCGATTGTTTTGTTGATTTTGTAATTAAATGGTTTTCGGTAGAGTTAACAAATGTAACCAAAAAAACGTCATCAACAGAGACGGTTACCTTTAAAAGTCGCCACAGACCAATTTGTAGTCTTCTTAGTTCTTGTTGAATGTCTTTCAGCTAAAATCTTCTCCAGCTCCTGTTCCGATAAATCGGGAAACGGGCCTGTTGTGTTTCGTTTAATCTTCGTTGTGCTTATTGGCTTGACTACTTGCGGGAAGGTCAAAAGCCAAAGAAAAGTTTGGTTAGTCTTCCATTTACTGATATCACTTTCCGAAACTTTAACTTAAAGTGCACCTAAACCCAAAAATTTTTTTTCGCTTAATGAGAAAGGCTTATTTTTTGGAGTATTTCTGTGCAAAAATTTTTTAATTTGCTTAAATCTTAAATTTTCTGTGCCCAGTCAAAATATGGAAAATCGGCCGCCATCTTGCCCCATGACCGAGTTTAAAGAGGAGTGGCTCTAGCGGATAATGTGACGTCAAATTGAGAACACGAAAGTCTGCTTTTCACACATTTTCACTTGTTTGGGAAGGTTGTGGTCGATATTGACCGAAATATGCCGACTAGGTGTGTTGTATGAGGAATGTATAAAGCGTGATACCCTCTTGCAAATTTCGCACGTTGCTACATCCTCCTACAACAGATTTAGTCGGAATATTTTCGGACAAAATCGACTACAACCTTCCCGAACTAGCGAAAATGAGTGAAATGCAGACTTTTGTGTTCTCGATTTGACGTCACATTACCCGCTAGAGCCATTCCTCTTTAAACTCGGCCGTGGGGCAAGATGGCGGCCGATTTTCCGTATTTTGACTGGGCACAGACAATTGAGGATTTGAGCAAATAAAAAAATGTATGCACAGAAATACTCCAAAAAATACGCTTATTTCGTTAAGCGAAAAAAAATTTTTGGGTTTAGGTGCACTTTAAGGAACTCACATGACGGAAATTTTGCAGCTATTTTAAAACTGCACACATCATTTTATTGAGCACGGCCGTGTATACATAAAGATTTTGTTCATGTTGACGCAATAGGAGTTAGATAGGACTAGCGCACGCACTATGTTATAAAACTAGATATTCATCATTAATTAGATTTATATAATATTATGCAAGAAATGAAACACATTCTCTCATGATTGTGTTTCCTTGTTAACATTTCCCTAAAGTATGGACAAAAAGTTAATTTAAAAGCTAATCAACAAACTAAGGTTTGTTATATTTCTCGGGAAGTGAGAGTTGCAAATAATTGGTATCGCAGCAATGGAATGATTGTAAATGAGACAAAACACCAGGCTATAGTCTTGGGAAAAACAGGCCACTCCTTCTCTTTTCCATTAAAAGGTTCTTTGCATCAATATATTTGGAATAAATATTGACAATAGGTTGCGTTTTGATAATTATATATCAACTATTTTCAAGAGAATAAATGGCCTGAGTTCAATGTGATGCTAAGATTTTGTAAACTTACCTCTAAAGATACTCTACTAAGATTGTATAAGGCTTTTATTATGCCACATTTTAACTATTGTTTGTCTGTATGGCACTTTTGTGGTTCATGTGATACTGAGAAGATAGATACTTTAAACAAGCGAATTCTTAGATTTATCTTGCAGGATTATAATTCTCCCTATGACTCTCTACTTCACAAAGTTAACTCCAAATCTCTGTATAAAAGTCGCCTTCAGACTTTCTTTGTACAAGAGCTAGTTTTTAAACTGCTATCCAGGCTATCTAAGGAATATGTTTAGTTTCCGGTCTGTATCCTATAATCTATTTTGTCTCTACCGTCTACAAAAACTACTACATATGGTTTCCACTCCTTTTCATATATGGCTTCAAAACTATGGAACTCTATTCCGGACTCTTGTAGAACGTGTGACTTTTCTGATTTCAAGCTCAAGATTCTACAGTATGACTCTTTCTCATAGTTAAATTTTAGAATGTTACAATTTGACATTTTACATTTTAGTAGTATTTAGAATTATACTTGTAACTGGAAGATACTAGCTTATCTTTTAGCTACTCCAAATTCGAGATTAAATAAAGTATATGTATGTATGTATGTACATTGACCATATATGCTCATGTAAATCAGCTTGTTTCAAGCTGCTGCAGCTTGTGGGCATCACTAATTCTATCATTCCTTTAAGCGGTATAAATGGAATAATGTCCATTGTTTTTTTGTTTTTTTTCTGTATTAAACACTTCCTGAAACATTCAACTGCTTCAGGAGGCAGATCCAATTCAGTTCTAACAGAAGTTTCATATATTTGCTGTGTTTGATGGAAAAAAAATTGTTGCAGATTTCAAATGTGAGTAATTATTAATTATAAAAATGGGACCAGAGAAGTAAGTCCAGGTGATCAGTAACTCCAGATAATCAAAGTTTAATTGTACTATTGGATTACTTCTGATAATTAATAAGTATTTTAATGGTATAACATCAATTGTTTTTATTCAGGACACAGCAGGACAGGAACGGTTCAGAACACTGACTCCTAGCTACTACAGGGGAGCACAAGGAGTTATTTTAGGTAACAGTGATGAAATCATTTTGTAACCTCTTTCCTGGCAGTTATCATTGTTTAGAATATATACAATTGGTTTAGCATTTCTCAGGGGTTTCATTAAGGGCCAGGCACCGGGCAAATTGACCGGTTGTGAAGACGGTTTTGCCCACCTGATTTGACGGCCTGGAGGAAAGTTTATCTTATAAAGAAGTTCAGTTCAAAGAGTTTTGCCCGCCTGTGAAAACCAGTTGCCCTCCTGCAGAAAACATTAATGAAACCCCTGATTTCTGTATGCTTATGGACAATGATATTCATCAATGCAGTAGTTGAAATTTGTTGCTGACTCACTTGGGTAGACCTGGTGAGTTTACAACATTTTGGCCACTGTACTGTGATTACAAATATTGTTGTTGGTAAGAGTACAGACCACCCTACCCCACTGTCAATTTGTTGAGTTGATGATAGTATTCCAAGTAACCAAGTAACTCTTGTTTATCTTTTCCTTTAGTTTATGATACAAGTAGCAGAGAAACATTTGATAAACTTGAAGAATGGCTCAATGAAATAGAAATGTATTCGACAAAAAAAGACATCATCAAAATGCTTGTTGGCAACAAAATAGATAAGGTACAGTGTATGGTATAAATTTATGTACATGCACAATATGCTGTAGTAGAGTAGTTATTATCTAATCCAAAATGTTGTGGATTCACGAGGTGCAGCCAAAAGAGTCTGTAGTCCCAGAGATGAAATAAATACCTTACTAGCCTTATTTTTGTTGTCTGTATTTTGAGTTATGAAACTTTTTTTTTCCCCTTGGATTTAAACTCAGTATCATTTCTTAAGTTTTTGTACAGATTAATACTCCACCTACTTTTCCAACATTCCTAAACCTTAAAAATCTCCTGCAGGTATTTGCTTGGAACAGGTTCAACTGCAATTACAGACAATAAGATTTTGTGTGTTGCATGCCATATCAGGAAGTCAAATTTGCCTATTGTACTTTTTTAGGAGAGGCGTGAAGTTGATAGAAAACAGGGATTACAATTTGCAAGAAGACATTCCATGTTATTTATTGAAGCAAGGTTAGAGTCACTTTAGTTATCCATATATATTCCCAACCAATCAAGGATCAAATGGGTTTCTTTTTACAGCCTCCTAGGTAATGGTACAAGATGGTGCAGTGAAACAACTATGAAGAGAATTTTGAAGGACTGGAAAAATGAATTAAAAAGAAGTAGTAAAATTCAGTTCATTTATGTTTTGATTTTTAAACTTTGATGAAGAAAAGGGTGCCAGCGTGTTAACAAATTTGCAGGAAAAGGCTCAAAGAGGAATCTTTAAATGAGGTTTAGCTGGCAATTACATGTACATCTGTTTTGTGCCTTTTGATGAAAAAAAATTGAGCATTGTGCCATCTTTTGTTTATTTCTAATGAACAAACCTTTGTTCTGTTTTGTTCTGTTTTGTTTTGTTTTGTTTTGTTTTTTTCAGTGCAAGGACAAAGGAGGGAGTACAGCTTGCTTTTGAGGAACTAGTGGAGAAGGTACAAATAATTTAACAATGAGATTCAATTTATTCTCCTTTGAAAAGTCATGGAAGCCATAGAGACCTTACAGTGTAGGTAGCCACTGTTGGGTCGTGGCTCAATTTTGTAGAGATTCATTAAAGTTTCTTCCAAGGTAATTTGTCTGGCAGAAAGAAATTCTACTATTCAAACAGGAATTTTATAGAATTTAAATATTAGGGATACATTGTATATCTTTATTATTTTTTATTGTTATTTTTGTTTTTGGAATGGAAACCAACAGTGGATTAGAAATGCAAGGGTTTTCTCTGCTGGACTAGTATCTCCTCCAGAGGTAGAAACGAAAACCCATGCTACAAAAAATTGCTCTCCAGCTGTAAGGTTGAAAGGTGCACAAAGTTTTCCAATGGTGGTGAGCAAAGTAATGCCCCATTTGCAGTCTCTGTACCAGGTACTTCTGCAAAATAAAAAGATGCATTGCTCAAAATCCCTGTATCCAGCCATCTCCTAAGGAAAGTTAAGATTTCAAATTTTTTACCATCTTTTTTCTGAACTTTTCTTTTTCTTTTTGTTTCTATTTCAAAGATTATCCAGACACCAGGTTTATGGGAAAAAGATGGTGCCACAGAAGGGGTAACCCTCACAACTGCAGGGTCACAGGTCATTTCAGGCTGCAGTGGAATGTGTTCACTTACATGACAACTAAAATCTGATTTTAAGTGGGTCTTGTAAATAGAGAATTTAGAATTAATATTGACATATATTTCACTTAGCTATTCTGGACATGAAATAGAACCCTAATTTATAGTTCTTTTTTATCCTAAATTTAACCACCATAAATGACCAGTTTGTACAGTTTTGTAGGAATCTGAACTAGCCCACTGAAAACAACTTTGAGATCTTAAAATGATAGCTCAAAACATGTACACTGTCAGATATATTTATCTCTACTTCGAGCAAAGAGGCACTACCTTACTGAAATTTCCTTTTCTTTAAGCAGCTTACTAAGCAGAATTTATTTCTTCGATAGTTTAGCATTTGAACAACTTAGTATTATGTAGCCAACTGCAACTATGATTACTAGTAGTACTACTGTTACAACTTATGTAGCTTACAATGATGAAAATGAATGGTTATAGAAACTTGAAGTAGATGAGGTTTCAGCAGAGAAAAATTCTATTTAGTCAGAATGAGATATTGAAAGTTTCTGAAATTTTAAGGGGTCCCTGTCCACCCCATCTCCCCTCCTCTTCCCCCTCCCCCTCTCCCCTCCTCCTCCCCCTCCCCCTCTCCCCTCCCCCCTCTAACTCAGGTTTTTTTTCCTTCAAAATGCAGCTGTTGTTGTAAAAATACAACAAAATTGTACTCTCCTGGTTAAATTCCAAGAGCCCTATTTGTCCATACTAGAAACTCTAACACTTCTGCCAATTTTTTGTCATATTAGTTACCGTGTAGAGCAAATAAATGAGTTATATTTGGTCAAACATGTGTGATATCAGTATCTGTCTCTTTAGAATTCGGTGTCCAAAAATAATGAATAAAGCAAGGTTATGATCCCTATTGATGTACAGTTCGGCTAAAAAGGGGAGAGTGCGATAGAAAGTCCATGCGACCAGCTTTCACCTCTTCAGTAGCCCTATTTACTGGGAATAAGGCCAGCACTCCCCACCCCTCCATAGTGGGTGGGATTAATATTTTCACTGAGGTATGCCCTGTGGATTGCAAATCGCCTGTTCAAAATTTTCTTAATAGCATGGCCAGTTGCTGCCTAGTGTAGGAACGAAAACCCTCCGCCTTCTTTTCGATCGATGCTAAATTTCGTTTGAAGGCTTTTGCTGAGTCAATATTTTTTTCTAAAAAGACTAACAGTAGTTGGCAATTTGGCAAAATGAATGACAGTTCCCTGGCGAACTACTCTGATGTTCATTTACAAGCGGGTGGTTCAGTAAATGGTTTAGTGGCATGTCACCGTATCAAAACAACTCAGTTTCAATCGTCTTCTATCAGCATCGCTACATACAGTACTCTCTCCCGAGGATATTCATACAGGTAAGAGGAAACGAAGTGTGCCCCGGTTTAGCACGCGCGCCGTTATCAAGGTTCGGCTTGAATTAATCAGTTGAATCATTTTTACGGAAATGTGGGACTGGGGGTCGATCTAACCTAATCACCCCTGTTCATTCTTAAACGAAAGCCCTAAATCAAAGGATATTGCGACAAATTTCTCTTTCTAATTTTTCGCCATTTACCAGAGACTTCTTCTAATCCCTTTCCGATGAAATGGAGGGGCTGGAGACCGCTCCTTAATAAGGAAAAACTTGCAAAGGAAATTGAACCTGAATGCTTCAGACTTTTCGCCTTCTCTGTCGCCAGATTAAAAAATAGGAGAGATTAAGGATGAAGAATGGCGTACTGTCTTCATGGCTTTTAAGTGGGTTAAATCCGCACCTGGCCGGCATCGCTTCAAGCGTTGAATTGCATGTTGATTTTCGTCCTTGCTGGATTGGTTTTATCTCAGTTGGTTTTTCGACAAAAACCAACACGCTAATATCCCTAATCATCGGGTCACAGAATACTTTCGGCGGCCTTAATACACGGCCAAATGCACCCAAAATGCGTCCAGTTGAAATCGCACTGAACTAACGAGACCACCTTTGTTTTCAGTTTCTTCGTGTAGGAAACGCAAGATGGCTTCCAACTTCACGTGCCTTGATGTAGTTACACACGCATACCAAACTTGCGTTGACCAGGTGGTTACTACAGTCACTTTCGGCACCGCAGGTCACATAGGCACGCAAGGCGTACAACTTATCAACAGTCACTTTCTCCTCTCTTTGGCAGCAGTTGTTCTTGTCGCAGCCATACTGATATCCTGTACCAAGCTTGCTTCTAGTGCGTCTTTCCGCCACGAGTTGTCCGAGACGCTGGAAATAATTGCCAACCTCTTCACTGCTCATCTTTCTTTTGTCGCACTGTTGATCAATTCTGTTTGGTTGTTTGGTCAAATTCTGGCTGCAGTATGCGACATGTTAACTTTGAGTCCACGTTAAGCAGATTCATAATATTATTGAGCACAATTCATGATCAACTGAAAAAGGAAAGTTTCCAAGTCTGTGACTGGCTGTTATATGAGATGTATTCAGTTTGTGTCTTCTTAATGGTCCTCGTCGCGTTACCAAGACTGAAATAGTGGGCTGGGGTGAGATTTCAAATAGCGTTAGATTGCCATTTCTGTTTATAAACATCATTAAATAGCTGTTAATAAAAAATAAAAAAAAAAAAGAAAACTGGCAAACTTGCACCTAAACAGACAGTTGTTCAGCATGATAACAGAAAATTGAAGAACTGACAGAGAAAAAAGATGATAAATATCTTTTCGGTCCTTACTGTAAATTGTATTGTTGATGTGATTTCTATGATCAATAAGGTTAGAAGTTTCAACATCCCCCTTCCCCAGCAACCCACAAGAATTTGACTGTCGTTCGTGCCCAGGGGGTGGGGAATTTGAACCTTGCCTGGGTAAGATAGGGAGTTTGAACCGGAACTGCCAAGTCTTTCCAGCAGTAACGTGTTTTCTCTTTTCATATGGAGGTGTTTAAAGGTGAAAAGTTCACTTTCGCGAGAAGAGGGCTTGGAGAGGAAGTTCTACAAGAAAGTCAAGGTTGTTTATCTTGCCTTTTACAAGAAAATCGACGATCAAATCCAGCACTTGGGTGAAGCATTTGAACCCGGGGGGGGCGGGAATTTGCGACGAGCCTATGTTCAAACGTCATATGCCCGGGGAAGGGGTTGTTGACGCTTCGAATTAATCGAAGCTTCAAAGTGTTATAGACAATGGAAATTGTAGCCGATTTGTTAAATAGACAGCCACCAACTTCAGGTTTCAATAAATACATTTTAATAAAAATGACATGTTTTCACAAAACATATCCTCAAAAATAGTTCATATCACACAGAAAAGATGAAATCATATGGAATCTTTTAGTTTTTATGCCTGTAAAGCTTTTTCTTCTTGGGATTTTCCCAGACTCGTTTGTTTGATTGAGACTGACGCCTTGGTGGCAATCTCCAGGAAGCTTCTTCAGCTTCTTTCCATTCTTTGTAAGCTTGCCTGGAAGGAGAAATTGAATGAACTTAACAGGTTTCTTCACAATGACAAAAGAATGTTTTTAGAAAAGGTCATTTAAAAGAAAATAAGGTGTCAGTTGAAAGAGCAGTGGGAAGAAATTGCACCTGTGAAACTTACAATTGATTTCGAAATTTCTATTTTAAAACCCAGCACGAGAAAAGTTTAATTTGTCGAAACTCGACTTAAAAAGACCCATTTGGTTTAAAAAATAGAAGGAACGGTCTATTGAGAGAGCCGGCCACGATAACGATTTATGTGTGTTATAATAGACTTAAGTTAAGCCAAATTTTGTTGATTGTTTTGTTCTTCTCACTCACCATCTTCGCGAGATCAACTTCACGGGCCCCAAAATCAACTTGTAAACAGCCACCGCCACACAGTTCATTACCAATACGGCTAATATCGTATAACCAGTTTCACGCCAGCTCGAGATAATAATTTTGACTTGAATTTTCAATAGATGTTCTGTTGGAAAAAAAAAATAGAAAAATAACATTACAGAAAATCTAAACTTGATTTGGTCAACCTTTTCGGAAGTTATTCACAAAGTTCCTTATGGGACTTTTTGCTTACCGTGAACAAATTCTTTGTAAAATTTGATGAGAACTTCAACTGTCTCCAAAGCACACTCGAACCCAGGTTCAAACGGTTTACAGTTCCTTTTAATCTCTGTCCATAACCAGTCCGCTAACCGTTTCGCCTCCCCCCATGCCCACTCGGCCCACCGTTTCAATCCAATCCATGCTTTCTCAGCTAACCATGATGCATTTTCCTTTGCGACGCCGGCCAACCAATCAGTCTGATCTCTTACCCATTCCATTCCGTTCCAAGCCAGCTCCTTCAACCATTCAGTACTGTCCCAGTACCACTCGACCGCCCACAAACTTCCTTTGTACACACATTCATCCGCCCACATCACCGTTATAAAAATCCATTCCGCCAACCCTCTCAGTCCGTTCCAAATTTTACCGATGCAATCCATCAATCCTTTCCAAATAATACCGAACCGATTCACTATTCCTTTTAACATTTCACCAACCAAATCTGCTATCCTTTTTAGTCCGTTCCAAGTCTTATTAACCATTGTTCCAATGCCGTTGAAGCAGGTCTTCCAAGCTTTTACCATCGTTGTCAGCATAGGGCTCCACGCGTTTTTCACCGTCATGGTTACCACCTGCGTTATAAACCCTGGTTCTTTCTGTTTGTAGACCTGGTACTTAGAACATGTCATGTTCACAGGATATTCCGGTAACTCTTTGCACTTAAGGATCTAAGAGATAAAAAAGGGCGAAACTTTTATGGCCACCATACAGTTTTAAGTTAAAAACTAAACTTAAATTTGTTTCTTAGAACTTTCATAAATGTATTTCGTTGTGTAAGAATTGCGTTTGTTTTTCGTCTGTAAATCTTCTTGCTCTTCTTTGACGAAAAAATCAAAATAAACAATAGTCGCTCCGCCCTCCACGTATCCATGACTAAAAAATCAGATGGAGGCCCAACCTCGTTCCCGGGGCTTTTTCCGTTACCCTACCCCCAGGTAAGGGAAAAGGCCCTGAGAACGCGGTTGAAGGAGGCCGCGTCTGCTGATGAAAAATTGAATTGCGAAAGAAATCTGGGTGATCGCCATGTTAAATACCTTTCCAAGGTTCGGTGGATCATTCCCAAAAGGTGGACCGTTAAAATCTTTGGAGCTTTTGGGGAAAACTAGTTTCATATCCAGCTCCAGCGACGATATTTGAATCCTTATCACATATTCCTGTGAGGAGGAGAAGAGAGACACGTAACAAATAAATTAATAAATAATAAATAAATATGTAAATTGAAGCTCCCCCTTAGGGGCTTTTCAGCCACAATATTGGTTGTCATTATGGATTTTGCCGGATCGTTAGCTGGTACAAAAACGGCGATGATCTATGTAATACTTTTTTCGAACAGTTGAAGGTTCACATGTGTAAGTTTACAGAAATGAAAAGTGAACTAGGCTAGTTCACTTTCCATTTTTGTAAACTCACGCATGAAAAACTACCTCGGCTTTCCACGAACAATGAACTCAGTCATTACATTTGATGTTCTGAAAATACTGACCAACCTTTTCGTTCCAAGTTCCGAGGACGGTCTTGTCTTCGTTGATATCTTCGAAAGGTAGTTTTTGCCATTCAATGCCTTGAAAATGGTCTGGTGTAAACAAAGTAGTAACCATTGGTATCATCATTACTTTGTAACTATTTATTTCAGTCGCACCTATTATATATACATCTATGAATATGAACTTTTCGTTGATACGATCTACAATGAAAGTGTAGGGTGGAAAAAAAACAGTGTACAAGTAAGCAAAAAGTAACCGTTGAAGCGCGCGCTTTAAAATAAAAAGGGTAAAATAAGCGCGCCCTGCACGGGGCGCACGAGCGGTTCAAACGCGCCTAAAAGTAACGAAGGCAACCATGGCAACCCGAAACTTGTTTATTCTTCCGAGAAAGTGTGAAAAATTTGTAAAATGGCCCGTCCGCAAAGCACTCATTTTGATTAAAAAGAGTTTTGAACAGTTTCACTTTTAGCAAACGAAACCTGGTGAGCCGCAAGTCCTCGAGAAAGGTTTTCGGCTCGATAAGAAGGCAAAGATCGTTTCATGCATTTCCTGGCCCGAATGGTCAAGTGCGGGGTAAAAGTAAAACTCTTGGAGACCTTTGAAAGATTTTCAAAACAGAGCTGAAACTTACCTTCTTGTTTCACCGCTTGTGTAACCGCTGTTAATTGAAGCACAATTGCCAACGTAGTGATTAAAATCACAATCATTCTCATGGTTTCTACGCTATTTTCCTCTCACGAAAAAAAACGCACGGCTTCGATCCGACAAACAGAGCGAAGTGATGGTTTGACGTCACAGTCATGGTTTATGACGCAGCATGCACGAGACGAGACAAAGAAAGTCGATTCCAGACTCCTTGTTTTCCGACGGAAAACAAGCTCTTTTTGATGGTCGTGAATTGTTTTCGTGGTGACTTTTTTGTCATAAGGAAGGCAGTTAGTTTAGTTTTCCTTCATGATTTAGAAGAGGGCAAAATAAATACTCAAGATAAATTTTGAGTATTTACTAAATCTCATTGACAATTTTTTATTTAAAATAAACTGCTTACTTTGTGTTTTTTTTTAGACATAGTGGACCAAACATGGACCTAGTGAAGCTGCACTCCACGTCCTTACCAGTTATTAGGGACCTTACGCAACCACGACGGCGACGGCAACGAGGACGTGGAAAAACAAGAGATCTAATTGGCAGAACAGTAGCTCAGCACGTGCGTTTTGAAAATTTGTACATTTCTTAGCCGTCCTATGCAAAACAACAACGTGAAATCGCCAAAATTTGCGTCGTCTGCGAACCGAAACCGCGACGGCAAATTATTTTAATTTCCATTTGGAACTCAACGCTACTTTTATACGTCATGCTGAAGTTGAGCTGTGGCGCCGTAGAAGACAGTAAGCTCCTGCAACCATTTTTGAAATTCTAACTAAGAGTAGAAATTATTTTTTTTTAATCGAAGTCTTCCTTGGCGTTGCCGTCCTGATTGCGTAAGGTCCCTATTAGGGACTTTAAGCAGTCAGGACAGCAACGCCAAGGATGACGTCGATTAAAAAAGGAGTTTCTACTTTAGTTAGAATTTCGAAAATGGCTGCATGTGTTTACCGTCTCGCAGGGCGCCAGACCTCAAACTCAACATAACGCATAAAAGTAGCGTTGAGTTCCAAATATAAATTAAAATAATTTGCCGCCGCGGTCTCGCTTCGTAGACGACGCAAATTTTGGTGATTTCACGTTGTTGTTTTGGAAAGGGCGGTAAGAAATGTACAAAGTTTTAAAACGCACGTGCCGGGCTATTGTTCTGCCAATTAGATCGGTTGTTTTTCCACGTTCTCGTTGCCGTCACCGTCACCGTCGTGGTTTGTTTAAAGTCCCTACTGCCTGGAATATACAACAAACGGCAGGGGAATTTTTGATATTGTGCGCATACTACTTACTTATTTGATTTGACTATCGAAGCCGAAGGAAAATGAAAACAAAAACTCCACAAATTATGTTTTCGTTTTATTTTTTCTCTTCAAAAGGACTATGAGATGGCGTAGGAAAGTATACGATATAATTTAACGGTTCTCTTGACTTCTATCCTTTACTGTAAGTAAGGTTAATCTTCAATTTATTAAAAGAAAGACCAAGAAAAAATCAGAATAGCATTTAAAGTGATAAATAAACATATCAGTTTATGTTAACGTTGATGCATGAAATATGTAAACGAGATCAAAATACGGTCACGGTAAAGGTAGAAAAGGGTGTGTTATTCCTGTCACTCTATGAGACGGAAGTCCTTGCCATTGTAAAAATTTACTATGCGTTTGTTTTTCGATCGTTGCACACATGCTCGCAGATGACTCACTTTAAGGTGGCTGGTACCAGTTTCCTCGCGCGGGGAACAGTTCACTCCTGCGTGACGCGCGAGAGAAACGTGCGAAAGAAGCGCGAGATCAAAAGATGAAAATTCAAAACAAAGATGGCGGCGTGTAGATTTTTTTCTACTTTTGTGAGAAGTTTACCTAAGAGCGTGTATTTGATGTGTTGAGCGGCCACTGTAAATGCAGGAGATAGAAAATAAGATAAAGAAGACGATTTTCGGAGAGGTAAAGGTTGCTTCACTTTATATCTAAAAGAAATATTTAACCGATTTGAAATCTTGCGAAGGCGAAAAAAGAAGAACTCAAGTGAACGATAATCTACCTGAAGTGAAAGAATACTTTGAAACTTCAAGGAAAATAATATGATGTAGCCAGAAGTCGTGTGTAGGATTTTTAAGATGTGCCCGGGAGGCTGTCTTTGACAGCTGTTTAATGATTTTCTTAGCAGTAAAGGCGAATTTACGTATGAAAATATGAGATCGTAGGCGCTCGCGCGAGCACACGCAATTGTCAGCGGTAGCTATAACAGATCATGAGCAAATGTCGATTTTATAGAATCCAGATTTTTAATTGCGCGAGAACACGCGTAGAAATTGCTAAACTCACGAAAGCTATTGCATGAAAACAAGTCCGGTGACCCCTTCTTTTTACTGTTCCATATGATAATAACGTCGAAAGGAATCATCAGAAAAAAAAAAAAATAGAAAATTCTACGGAAGGAAATTTGCGAGGTGTGAAAATTGCCTTTTTTCTAGATTTTCTGAAATTCCGCTCCGTAGAATTTTTTTTAAATCTATGTGCATTTTCCTTTACAAGAAAAAAAAACACGGGGTCACCGGGTTAGTTTTCGAATTATTTAAGCCACAAGCTAAAAAATGCGTCTGAATAAGCCTATGATAGCTAGTGACGAAATGACACTTATTTTTGGATAACCAATTATTATAAAATTCAACCCTGTAAAAGTGTTCAACTGGCCTTGGTCAGTCTTTTTGTTGTATTCTTTCAAAGTTACAAACCATCAAAAAGATGAAAACTGGTACCAGCCACCTTAAGTGGAAGTTGTTTTAAGGACAATTTATGCTCTATAATCAAACTAGACATTCACCAAGTGCCAGAATAATTTTGGCCCGCAGTTATTTGCTCAATCACGGATCACAGATAGGTAGATTTTAATCGGTTTCGTTTCATCGAGTAGCGCTCGTTGACATTCATAGTGCTGTACTCTTCACTGAATGGGTCTGAATGAACTGCACTAGGCCTCCTTCCTTTTTCTCTCTTTGTTTCTTTTTTCGTTTGTTTGTTTGTATCGATTTCACTTAATCCTGGGTGCCCTTCACGCATACTTACCTTTAGTATAGCGTGACGAAATGATATTTGCAAAATGATTAATTGACACATCGACATGTCACGTTATTTTTCATGTAACACTAAATAACACAAAGTTGGCTTAAATTAAACATATTATTTAGAAATAAAACATTTCTAGAAGATCGACTGAAAAATTTCAAAATGACGTCGGTAATATGTTGTTTTTTTAAGCATTGAAGCTCACTTTCTTCGGCATATCCTTTGATCTATCCACCCCGTTAGGATCGGATCATTTGATTGGTTCATACAGCAATTACACGGCCTTTAAATTCACACCCGATCTTCCCTCTGATCAAAATTTTAAAGTCGCGATGATGATAAAGCAGTCCGTGCGAAAGAGAGGGAACTAGTTCGTTTTAGATTTCCTCGATCATGGTTGTGGAATGGATATCTTGCTTAGCAAAAAGGTAATACAGACATTCCCAAGCACTCCGCTTCGAACGTGACAATTTACTACAATTAGAATATTCATGTGATGTACATTTGCTGTAATTTTGTTTTCATCATCACTCAGAGGGGAGTATTTAAGAAAAGATATGAAGACTTTAACTTGCGTCAAATCTCCTTGGTGAATATTGTATAATTTGAAAAGCTAAACACCGATTACCGAGTTTAGAGAAACTCAAATCCATGACCCGTATTGCGAAATGTAAATTTAATTATCGATTTCTGACGAAGAAAATTGCTTATGAAAGAGTTCTTTACGAATTGGATAAACGGAGAAATTCATAAGAATAATAACCAATTTTACAAACCCAATCAAAAGTTACTCTTCCTTTATTAGTTTAACTTCAGTAACAAGTCGAACGAAGGAACTTTGATGCATATTTTTCTGAAACTGAACGAGAACAATTCCTGCCTACCAGAGCGGATCGCGGAATCGATGATAGCGTGTCGGTTCTTTGTTTGTGTGGACATACTTTTAAGCTGAACTCTCGTGGTTTGGAAGAATTTAGACACAAACTATGTGTTTTAAATACATAACGTGAAACGATTCCCGGCGAACAAACATGATGATGGCATATTTTAGCAGTTTGTGAGTGCGTTCTGATTCTCTTTGCATAACACAGAAGTGTCGAGTTCTCTTGTTTGTTGTTTGAGTGTTTGGAAGAAAGAAACACTCTTGCGCGAAAGCGTAAATCAAAAGATTACCTCAATTAAGTTGAGCATCACAACAGGATGTTTGTCTCATGATGTCTTGTGATATCGGTTCGGCATATGTATATCGGTTCGGCATAAGTATGGTTGAGTGCTTTTAGTTTATTTACTTTGTAAATTTTTATTGAAATGCTTAGTATGCCCGGAAAGCTTTCAGAGCCAGAGCCAAATTGAGCCATTAGTAAACAGGTGACCTTATGATTTAGTAACACATTGCTAGTTGGAACTATACTGACTGAGAAAATTTTGGTCCAAGAATTTGTTGACGTTCTCCACGCAAAAATTCGCGCTATATTGTACCCCAATTGACTCCGCCGCTATCAAATTTAAAATCAGGGTTACTTGTGTATGAATTATTCAGATTTCATGAACGAAAAACTGTCATAGATTTATGAAGTTTTCTTCAATTCGTATTGAAAATTGAGCAAAATAACAGGATTTTGTAACTTCACGTGTAGAGTAAACGGGTTTTGCCGGTTACTGAAAGACCAAAATACGCACAATTTAAAAGGCCTTCGGTTCAATCTTGAACGTAAAACGCGAGTATAAAATTTAAGGCTGAAACAGATTTATTGCTTTTGTATGGAGTGCAATGTAAATTAGCCATGACAAAAGCTTAAATGAAAAAAATATGACGTTGACTATTTCTTTGTCTTTCTTCGTTCGTAGACCTGCAGACAGATCCGGGGAGGATCTAGATATAATTTTCGCCAGATTTAAGGTATTTTGGTTCCAGCTTTGTTTTCAATGATGATCACGTGAAGTATATAAGTCTTATTTGGTAAAAGCATTAAAAGCGATTTCATTCTCGTCCCTGATTGGTGGGGAAAAGATTCCATGGATTGGCTAGAATCATCCTCGTGCTTAGGACAGTTCGCTGGAAATTGAGTGGGTCCTTCAATTTTAACAGCTAAATTTTTAGAGCGTTTCAATTGACAATTTTCAGTGTCTGGCCACAACTATCCAGTTTGCTTGTAATTTTACGTACTTCTGTCATTTTACAGAATCTGAAGGCATTTGAGCGTTTTAACCATGCGGTTCTTCACCAAATTTGTTACTATGGTTACTATCAAGACTTAGAAGAAGGAATCACTTGTAAGTGGTAAAGGAGGTAGATTGCCCTCCCCCTCCGTTCAAGCTGTAAAGTTTTAAACGAAATCAAAACTTTGAAACTGAGAGATGCCGGACAAAAGAATTCTTAAAAGGAAAACGTTAGACTGATGGTGAAAGCTTTTAAATTGATTCGTTTCTTAACCTTTAACCCCTGAGAGTCACTAGCATCTAATTTCTCCTTACAATATCAGCCCTGAATCACACATTAAGGTCAGGAGAATCGAGTAAATGATCACCACCTAAAGAAGCTCTCGATTGTTAAACAAATTCCCCTTGTCAGCACCTTAGGAAATGTATAGAGAACAGTATGGAGAATATGCATGCTGATGTTAGGGTGTAAAGGGTGAATGGATATAAATAGTGTGATGGAGTAAGCTTCTCTTCTACTGTGGTAATAACACACTTTTCCATTTCTTCATTCAGCTCTCTTTCTTTTTCAGTGTATCGTCAAGGTGACATTGGATGTTACTGGTACGCTGTCCTTGCTGGAGCGCTTGAAGTGCGTCAATCGAAAACCGGAAAATATGAGGTATTTAGTTGAACGAGAGTATGGATAATCAAATTCAACGCAACATTTTCCCTAAGTGGTTTATTTGTACGCACTTACGGACCCATAACTTGAGACCAAAAATACGCGTCGTATTGTTTCAGATTTGTCTGCAATATTTGTAAACGGCTGAGATGCCTTAAAAAGAATTATAAGGTTAGTTTGAACCAACTCTCTTGGCTGTTACGGGTTTTGCACTGAGCGAAAATAGTTTAGTTGCGTCCTCTAGAAGGGAACAGTCGAAGAAAATCAATTGTTATGAAGATTGTCTATTTTTTTTTTTTTTTTCGATTTCGTAGGATGCTGAAGCCATTTGCACTCTCCGCCCCGGACATTTTTTCGGCGAATCAGTACTGGATGACTCCCCCAGGTATGTCAAGGAATGGTTATGCGCTTGTTTGTCCCAGTCCACTCGCACAACCCAACCTCTCCCTCCAAAAATTCGACGAGATCGTTCTTTCAACTAACAACCGTGAAATAAAAGAAAAGTTCTCTTTGACGTTCTTTCTTCCTGATTTCCTGATGAATTTGTTGTATTTTTCAGACGCAACACAGTCATCACGAGCGAGTTTTGCGAGCTTTTATTGATAGAGAAGAAATTCTTCCGTACTATTTGGGAGGTAGGTTAAATTTAATTCCTGTCTCATAATATATTTTCCTACGCCGAAGTGTTTTTCAAAAAAAAATGTAAAACAACTAATTTTGGATTTAATGCTCTTTTCAAGCGTAACAAGCAATTTCTGGAGGATATTATACCAAGTCCTTCATCTTCCTTTGTCGGAGAACACAGTAAGTTTTAATATCCTTCTCACAGCGGCATAGACTCTTAAACACGAAGGCGCGCTATATAAGGAAGTCTTCCCTGGGAAGACCTAGGCTCATTTGTTACTCACCGTTGACGTGTGCGGGTCAAATTCAAATGCTGGTAGACGAACAAAAGGAGCTAATGAGATATCTATTGTTTACTTCCACCAGCATGGTGGCACGAGGTAACGTGCGAACCACCGACTTCGATCTCAAATTTACCGCTACAAATAAAGACAGTTTCCATTGGAGAAAGGAAATACAAATCTCAAAAATTCTTGTATTGTGATTAAGACATAAAACAATTTTGAGGAATGCGCCCGTTGTTCACTGCTTTGGAGTAGCTGTAGCTCAAGTTGACTCGACTCTAACAGTTCTACATCACACGACGGTTGATTAACAAATGGTCCAGTGGGACCTAACGCTCCTTTTATAGCGCGCCTTCGTGTTTAAAGCTTTATTAACATAAGTGCTCCGTGAGAGACCTGGGTTTCAATCCTGAGTTATAAATCGCAGAAATTGCGCATGCGTACAACAAGCTAAATGGGCTCACGACTGGATATCTTTATACTGAGACTGACTCTTTGAAGGTCTAGGTTCTTTTATGGCCTTTATTTTTTTGACACAGAACAAGGAAAAACCTATCGGCGATTTTTGCTTAAAGCAAGTATCCTGGAATGCGAAAAACCACTCAATTTTCAGTGACCTCCTCGAACAAGTTATAGTGCTCATTCTAAAACCATGAAAAAGCTGTATAAGATGTCAAATATTTTCATCACATCTTTAATCATATACCTTTTTTCGCCAGATAATTATGAGAAACCTGAAAATAATACAGTGGAGGGTAAACCATCTAAGACGGTGGTAAGTAAGCTTGATTTTTTTTAATGACCCAAGAATTCAACTGCGGTTTATAATTACCGTATTTCCTAAAGATACGTTATTTTTCTGTTATTGATGTCAATAATAAGATGGCTTTTCTCGTGAGGTATTATCGTTACCAGTGGCGGACCCAGACCGTGAGCTAGGGGGGGGAACGGAGGGTGTTTTTGTTTATGTGTGTTCATCTGCCGCCTTTTCTTCCCTCTGCGTTTATTTTTTCACCCAAAATAAGGGGGGACTTAACCCCCCGTGCCCCTCCCCTAGATCCGCCACTGGTTACTCAAGCGCGAAGCTGGCGGATCATTAATTTGAGCAGAAAAAAACCAGGTTCCGTAGTTCACAATACAGACCTCGAATTCGGTTAGTAAAAGATTTATGATATCTCTGTGTTCAAAAGATTCCAACAAACTTTAGCAAACCATACAGTGATATAAGGAACGTTAAATTGACCAATCATAGCGTGCGTAGTAACTGAAAGATATTATAAGGAACGTCGTACTCCGCTTTGGTCAGAAGGTTTTCAACCGCTGTGATTGGCGCTTTTCGATCCGGGCTGCTTTGATTCCTTCAGCGTCCTGTTGTCTTACGGCTTGTGTTGCTGTGTTTCTTTATGGTGGATGGTGGGTTTCTCCTCTACTGACCTGGTTGATGTTATTAGGATTAAGAGATTTTCATGAAACTTCACCACAACACCATTAACAGGGAAAGTAGAACAGAAATTCCAGACGCATGGATACTCACAATGGAGAAACGCTCATTATAGCCGTTGAAAAGCAACCAATCACAGCGCAGAATAGTACTCTAGAATAAGACACTTAATCAGCCAGCCACATGACCTGTCAGGAGGGTCACCGAGGTAGGGAAGGAGAGGAGTGGTACTGATAATTACGAAATTCTGCGCGCCTTGCATAAACCGGTTTACGCCGCTGTTCTTCCTTGGGTAACAATGGGCTCGTATTCATGCATTAAAAAGGATCGATAATGAAGCTATCTATCGATACTTGAAAAATTTGATGTCATAAGGGTTCTTCCGATTTGCTCGCTTTCGCATATGTTTAGCACCCCCCTTCCCCACCCCAATGCTTTTGTATGTGTTTTGCACCCAATCCGACACCAGCTACGCTCTTGCCTGAAAAAAAAAAAAAAAAAAAGCAGTCCAAATCCAAGGAAAGTGAATGATTCGATACCTTAATAGCAGCATAGGCTGAATTGCTAAGGTCTATAGTGTTGCTAAGGTTGAGATCGGACGTCAGCATTATCACGCAGGCGCCTCTGGCAGCCGCTTTAATCCATGTAACGACCTCACCTTTCCTCCCCACACATCCCACCCCAGGGGAGGACATCCATCACACAGTAATCTCGTGTGTGGGAAATTAATGTCTCCTACCCCTAACCCTGCAGGAGACGGGAACTCCATTTTATTCGTCCTTATCCGAGAAGACTAGAATATCTATCCATTTCATTGATGTTATAGAAAGGTAGCAAATTAGCAAAAGACCGCCGCCCAGTTAGCCCAATGGATAGTGCGCTGGACTGTTGTGCGGGAGGTCGAGGGTTCGAGCCCCGGCCGGACCAACACTCAAGGTCTTAAAATAATTGAGGAGAATTTGCTACCTTTCTATAACATCTGGAAATGGCTAGATATTTTAGTCTTCTCGGATAGGGACGAATAAATGGAGGTCCCGTCTCCTGCAGGGTTGGGGATAGGAGACGTTAATTTCCCACGCACGAGATTACTGTGTGATGGATGTCCTCCCCGGGGTGAGATGGTGGGTACAAAGGGGTTAGGTGTCAATTGGGACGAAAGTTCTGTTCCTTTCTCCTGCCACTCCCGTGGCGAATGGATTAAACTAAATTAAATTCTCCGCAGTTATTTTAAGACTATGAGTATTGGTCCGGCCGGGCCCCGAACCCTCCACCTCCCACACAACACAATCCGGCGCTCTAACCAATTGAGCTAACGTAACTAGGGGGCAGTGGAAGTGACTAGATAGTGGTATAACTAATAAAACTACCATTCTATACTTTGAATAAACGTATGCTCTCCCCACAGTACTCCCCTGAGGCACTCAGAAATGGCGGTCTGGTTTTACGTTTTGCAATGCTTCGTCAACAGTCTCCGAAACTGATTCGTGATCGAGAACTTGATAAACGTAAGGTGTGCAGATGCTTCATTGGATCGGAAGCCGTTGATTGGCTGGCAAAAATCAGCCCAATGGTTCATGGTCGTTTTCATGCCATCGCTATGCTTCAGGCACTTTTGGAAGAGGGAGTCGTTACTCAAGGTGGGAGACTGTTACCGGAAGATCCTGTCTTGTTCACGTTTGATGAAAACGAAAATAAAATCCTTAAAATCCGTTTTCCTCTATTACTTTTACTTTTTAAGGCTTTGGAAGTATAGCTATAGCTAAAAAATGTTTTGGTGAGCGTGGACACCCTTTTGTCCGAGTTAAGAAATCTGCAAAGCCCTTTGGAAGCATACATTTACTTGCAACACGACGAAGCTATTTTGGGGACCGAGACTTTTACAAGGTTTTTCGAGAAACGCATATCAGGCACTCATTCTCAATAATAATAAAAAAAAAAGAATTACAATTTTCCAGTTCGTTATTCCACGGGAATTGAATGCGTTTTAAGGATATAGAAACTCGTCCAAACATTTTAATTCACCTGTTTGTTCCTCGAACCTAAGTCCCCTGAATGTCTCTTGTCATACCTTTAGTGGGCCATGGGTATGAATTCAAAGACCAAGACATTCTTTATCGCTTTGTTGGGGACGAGAATAACAATGAGAGGCTTGGAAAAGAGGCATACAGTGAGGAAGACCTGGATGATGTACTGCTCATGCTCAGTAGATCCGGACTGGACGCACAATTGAGAATGGCCTTGAGAAAACCGTGAGTTGTCACCAGGAAATCCTATTATGTAGTCTGTTGATATGCATGAAACTGTTTTAGTTCCTCGTTATGAGGTAGATCACATAGTAAAATTTCAGAGGAAAAAGGTGAGTGAAAGACGAGAAGACATTTTTTTTCTTTCTGGCTGAGTAAGCGACTGTCGAATTGTTTAGACGTGAACGTGGAAAGCTGGGTCCAACGCACGAAAGTCGAAGCTGACCGGTTAACCTCCCTTGAGAAATATAATGAAACAACAGACTCTTCTTTACCAAATCCTATGTTTTTATGTCCCAAATGGGACACTGATGAAAAATATTTCTCGCAAGCACTAATTGAAAGAAAAGAAAACCCAAACAGACTAAGCCAAATTATGAAATTAAGCTTTGTGAGCTTTTTCAACGAAATTTTACCATTAAGCCTCGACTTCGTGGAAATTGTTGCGCTCGACCCAGTCTCCCTGGCTCAGAATTAGGAGCCATTGCTTGATAGACATAAATAAACGTTTGAGTTTTCAGTTATTTTTTTTTTTTTTGCCCTTCCCAGTGCCCTGGAACGAACTCCAGACGACTTATCTCTAATTTATGATGAACTCGTGCACATAAAGGCTCTTCAATATCTTTCAACCATGGTGAGAATTCGCTTTCAGTTTCAACAATCAGTTGAAGAATTGTGTTGTTAGTTGAGTTATAATTTTTTGCACACATCCTTTTCGTCTTCAGGTTAAAAAAGAACTATCATTTGCTTTTGGGTTGGAATCCAGTTTTAAAAAGGGAACAGTGCGTAAGTATCGAACATTAGGGAACCCTGACTCCAGGTTTCTTGCCTCCGATTGTAGAATTCATTATTGACTAAGATTTAAATCTCAAAAGTCGCGCAAGTCTTTTAACCAATCACAGAGTCAAGGATAGGAAAACCAGTCCAGTCCAGTCCCATATTACTTTCACAACCCAGTTGACAAGTCAATGCATTGAATTATTCGAACGGAAATTTTTCTCATAAAAAATTGAAATTAAATCGCTTGTTAAACATTCACATCCTTTTTTTTTTTTATTTCTTATCTCTATAAAGTTTTCAGCGAAGGAGAAGAAGGGATATCCTGGTACATAATACTGAAGGGCTCAGTGAATGTCTTGGTTCATGGAAAGGTAAGGCGTATTAAGACTACCTCGCTGTCAGCTCCAATTCTGAAGACCTAAAATTTGCCGTACGATGTAAAAAAAAAAAGTGAAGGTGTATCTTATATTTTCATGCTAATTTAGGGTGTGGTGTGCCAACTGAATGAAGGAGACGATTTTGGAAAACTAGCACTTGTAAATAACTCTCTGAGGTAAGATCTGTTTCCTTCCACAGATGCAGACTTCAGAATGTGGTAAGAAAAAAACAAAGTGGCACATCAATGTTCTTACCACATTTTGGCGTCTTAGGTGATCTAAAAATGAACAATCACATAACAACACGAAATCTATTTGTTTTATAAGAAAAAAAGGCAAAACGTCGTCAATGGTGACGTCATCTTTGAATGTGTACCCCAATAGATCATGAGTAAGAACTAATCAGAGAGCGCGTTTGACTCATCTTATATGAATAATCATAGACACCAAATTCTTGAACAAGTTTACGATGTAGAGACCTGGTGACCCGTTGAAATCTGTTAGCATCCCTCGATTAAGATAACATGTGCGTTGTAAATATGATAAGTAAAGTTTTTAAAACATCTCTTACAGAACCGCCACAATAGAAACTTCTCAAGACATTTGTCATTTCTTGAAGATAGGAAAGAAAGACTTTAACAGAATCCTTAAGGTTTGAAACGTTTTACTCACGATCACTGAACGAGATTTACTGGCCCACTGAGGACTTACTGACCAATCGAGCGACCAAACGACATAACCATCAAATGACCGAATGCTTGACTAGCCAAGCCTAGCCGAACCAAAGCCGAATAGCCGAACCGCCAAATAATTGGCTCGTTGGTTTTTTTACTTACCCGACCTTCAAATGTGTTTGTTTTTGTTTGTTTTGTTTTGTTTTGTTTTTTTGGTTTATTTTCTCTTTTCTTTTTTTTAAGGACGTGGAAACAAACACTGTTCGTCTAAAAGAACACGGAAAAGATGTCCTTGTCTTGGAAAAAATTAACATACCTAACTTGTTTGGAGAAGATGACAGCCAAACTCATATTCCACAGATTCAAAAGTAAGGGGAAGTCTCGGTAGCTAATCTTACGACAGAGTTTTCGAAGCGCTTTAAACACTCATAACTACCCTGTATTATATGGTAATAGAAAAAGGATTGTGCCATTTTACCAGCATCAAAAATCTGCTTAATTGTCAAGGCCGAAAGGTGCCCATTCTCGGTTTGGTAGCTTGTAAACTCCTATTGGTATATGAAATTGCTGGCTTTTTTGATAACGGAGTTCGGGAAAAGGCTTTGCATGACAAGATTAGCAACGCGAGTCTACTAGAGATCTGCTAGTGCCAGACCTCCGGCAAACTTCTCCTCGACTCGTCTCAAATCTTCCCAGGGACGGAGAAACGTGCTTCTAGCAGCGCTAGTAATGACGGCCTACTCGCCGTCCTGTACATGGCTGCCTTCATTCGCAAGATCAGACTACATGGTTAATATAATATATTTTCCAACTGAATTTGTAGATACTCTGTGATGGCTGGTACTCCAGAGAAAATGGTGGAATATCTCTTAGAAACAAGAATGGACAACTCCAATACAAATAACTTCGACGGTAAAGAAAAATTGAGTTCGTCAAATTTCATTTTATGTAAGGGATACCTGTGGTATTCCATACTATTGTCATCGACTTGTGTTCGTAAATGCAAGTGAGTGTATCCGCACTTGTGCCCTTTGGGTACCTATTTACATAACAGACATCATTTGCTATTACTAAAAGCATTCCTTTTCCCTATTGTTTCTGTTTTTCAGATCATTTCTTGAACGACTTTTTGATCGCCTTCCCAATATTTATGACCACAGAGGCATTATGCCGTGAGTTGCTGTCCAAATATCCTTTTTTATTAGTAAGACTATGGCCTCGGTATTGCAAACGTTGAGGTGCAGTAATGCTGAAGTCAGATAAACTCAGTGACGCGACAGTGATACGACTATGTCACGACAGTGGTTTCAGTCGTTTGTTTTAGCACAGTCGCGCCAAATTCAAATTGATCTCAGAAACGACCATACTTCGATTTTGAATAAACAAAATCGTTAGTGCAATCCACCACACGAGAGAAACCCGTTTAAAACCAACTGTGGGTCTACCAACGGAAGGGCTTCAAACTTCTTATAATGTCCGTCGAATCGAGTTTGGTTCAGAACAGTAGCGTGACGTTTGAAAGAAACCAAGAAAAGTGATATCATTAGAGACAAAGACGGGTAACGAATGGCGGGATGTGTTTACCGTCTCTTACGGCGGCACACCTCAGCTTCAGAAAAATGTATCTAAGCAGCGTTGAGTTCCAAATGAAAACTTTGATGAATTGTTGTCAGGATTTCCGTTTCAGAATACGCAAATTCTGGTAATTTCACAGAGCTGTTTCGGAAAGGGCGGCTATGAAATGTAAAAAGGTTTAAAACGCACGTGCTGAGCTATTATTTTGCCTATTACATCTTTTGTTTTGCCATATCTTCGTTGTCGTCACCTACTTGGTTTGCTTAAAACTCTTTTCAAAATGTTATTGTTCTTAATTATACTAACCTACAACAGAACCAACTGTTTCATCATTGGACAAGATGAGACCAGAAATATCACTGCTGAGCACAAAATGGCCATCAAGAAAAGGTAGCTTTTCATTTAATTTGTGATAGTAAAATAGTTTTAAAAGTTCCTTAGGACAATCAGTACTTTATACGCCGTGTGTGTACTCGTGGAAATAAAAGACTAACACTCAGGGTCTTAAAATAATTGAGAGGGATTTGCTACCTTTCTATAACATCAAGAAATGGTTAGATATTCTAGTCTTCTCGGATAGGGACAAATAAATGGAGGTCCCGTCTCCTGCAGGGTTGGGGTAGGAGACGTTAATTTCCCACACACGAGATTACTGTGTGATGGATGTCCTCCCCTGGAGTGGGATGGGTGGGAGGGTGGACTAGCACGAATGGTCCGTGTGTTCCTTTCTAGTCCTTACCCACTGCAAAATTTAATTCAGTGAAAATGGAGTAAATTAAATAAAGCATTCGACTGACGGCCAATCCTGCAGCTATGCCCTGGAATCATGGTGGGCTTATATCTGGAACACGATGCAAGAAAAGCGCCTCCCAAAACTTGGAGATGATCAGAGGTTAGGAAAGGAGGTACCAAGCCCCTCCCCCCCCCCCCAGAGGAGTGCCAGAGGAGTGGAAATAGAACTGATCATTTCATGACATAGAAATATCTGCCGACCATGCGAGAAAACATGGTTTTAAACTTTTTGAAAGCATCTTTACAGAGCGAATTACAAGCCGCTTTTGAATTAGGTGCTATCTTGCAGGGTTGTTCAGATGACTCTCCGCTGGTGTTACTTAGCAGGGAATCTGTTCTTGGAAAACCAATGTATTTTCAGGTTCATTGGGGTAAGAATACTTAACATACTATTGTGACTTGCACTTCACGTGTTGGGAGGATTTTTGAAGCGAAGTTATTTTAATAAATCTGAGTACAGAAAGCGCACATATTCAGTGAAGTAAGTAACGGTAACACTTTACTATCGTGAGTTCTGAGTATCACTTGTATGGACTTGGGACAAAGGGGTGTCCGTGTTAGGCATTGTTCCGATCAGGAAACCCTAGGGAAAACTAGTCTGTAGAGATATTTTTCGCGGGGCTCAAGCCAGCGGAAGCAACCGCGAGACGAGTGAGAGAAGAGGAGTGGAAAAAGTAACGTTATGGTTTATTTCTCCAAGACCCTCTCTAGCGTGTGTTTCGTCCCTTGCGCGTGACTCACGCTTCGCACTCGCCTAAAAACGGAAACACATCACTCCCTCTTTGTGGATGAATAATTGGAACCGACATTTCAGCTTTAGGAATTCGTTTTTATCATCGGAGAACAATTTCCTCTCATACAGGAGTTGATGGATTGTCTTGAGACAGATGAGCTTTTCAACGAGTTTAACCTACTAAAAACAGCCTTGCGGACACTTCAAGAAAGGTACACGAAGAATTCATTTTCCCCTCCCTTAATGGTAGCTGTTCATTTTGTTTTCGACACTCGGTTGAAAAACAATCTCTGTTGACATGAATTTTTCCTCGAATCTCACACAGGTACCCCACCGATGACCTCATAGACGGTCAAATGTGCGCTCCAGTGGTAAGCAAAATGAAAACATGATCTTCTTGAAGATTTCATTAAAATAATCGATGGAAACTTCCTCTATGTTGGATGAGGTTGCTAACCGGCCTGATTGGAGTAAAATTTTTCTCTTCAATCATAGCGCTGTAGTCCACACCGTCGAATGGGTCTCGCTAACATCACGAAAGCCATCAGAGAATACAAGTCAATACGTGGGATCGATCAAAGTAAGAACACATTCACCAGACGGTATTTTTTAAAGCTATGCCTTTCTTATGTTAAACTAAGAGCTCCTTACAGCAAAAGAACCAACACATGAGGGAAGGAAATGGGCTGAGGCGGGGGGGGGGAAGGGAGACGCTCCATTCCACTGGGTAATAAATCAAAATTAGCCTGGAACTAAAAAGAGAATAAAGACCTAATTAAAGGTACCTACTTCCTGATGGGTTAACCCAGGGTGACTTTCCCCATGTTGGCTTGTGGGTATCCCATTTTCCATACAATACTTCTCAATACCCTTTTCGCCCCACTCCTTTATCCTCTCCTAAATAGATGTCTCGACGCCGCTCTGCCTCTCTTTATCCCCCCTTCCGTTTCTCCTTCTTATCTCTTTCTTTCCACACCTCGTCTCCAATCCCATGCGCTGCGTACACCCATATCATTTCGTCATCCTCAACATTTTTCTCTATCTTTCTCCTTCTTCCTTCTCTGTGCCTCCCCTCTATGCTCGTGGATGTATACTGTAATCAATACTTTCACCCTTTTTGCAACACAGATATTTTCCGAGTCTTCTGTGCCGATCATACCTACACTACTGTGGCTTTGCCTTATAACGCCACCGTGCAGACCATTATAAATGCCGCGGAGGAGCGCGTCCTGCTGGGCGACGACTGTATCCTGTGCGAGGTCAAATCTTCAGGAGGTAAGTGCTTCCTTTTATTGATGTTGTTGGTGAAGTGCGAAAAATGGGCCTTTTTTGTATGACGGCGTCAGCGAACGTTTCAACTATCTTAGCGAAAAACTAAAGAGTTTAAAACAAAATAGAAAAAAAAAAGATGAATTAGAAATTTGAGGTGTCTTGACCATCAGTTATTTTCGCTCATGTTTGATCTAGGCGTGTTACGTCGCTGAAAATGCCCCAGTTAAAACTCTACTATGTCAGGCGATATTTCACTAGTGATATACTCCAATTGTCAAACTTTATGCCCAACACGATGAAAGTTTTCTTTTCATAAATTATGAAGGACTTATGTCCTCCAATTTCTTTAGAACGCATACCTTTCGAACCAAGCGAGATATGTGTCACAACCGGACTGAGTGTTAACGGGAGAATGTTTATCGCGCCACGAGAACATTTGGACTCACTGGTAAGGATATCACTGAAGTCGTGCGAGCCTTGTCGCCCATTATGATAACTACCCATGACTACCCTGAATAGATCAGCATTGCTATTGCTTCTGTCAAACGGAAATCTTGTCCGTTGCAAATTACCCTTCGATCAATCCTCCACCCTCATCATCCTCCCTTGCAATTCTTCAATGTTTTCTGCCAATACCGGTTTGCCAGTACCACTTATATACCTGGGAGGGGAGAGGCAATGTAACAGCAAATGGTCTTTTCCAAGAACGCAACTCAATGTCTTAGTCAGGAATCGAACCTTGACCTCCCGACCCGCTGTCCAGCGCGCTAACCCGCTAACCCTTAGGTCATCGCATTTTTCATTGGTCAGCACAAACAGACTCAAAAGGGTTGGTTAAAATAGTTTATTTATGAAGCCCCTGTGAAGGGCTTACCTCAGCCGGGGCTAAGATGTCCATACGATTTACGCTCTTTTATCCACTCACAGACCCCTACACCTGAGCAGGAAGGTCCGACAACCAGTAACCTGACATTCCTGGAGTCAGTTGGATCTAAAGAGCTGGCGTATTACATCACTCAGTATGACTACGAGTTGTTTAATGCCGTCAACATTGTGAGTACCTAGTGTTTGGTCAGACAAGTTGAGATTGCGAAGTTGCTTGCGTTTAAGCATTGCGGGCGCCGCACACCCATCTTTGTTTCAATTTTGTTAAATTTCCCCGATATGTAAGAACCTCGATGATTTTAATTGCAGCATGAATATATATTCCGCATCTTTGGCGAAGAGAGCCACAACCAGATCACAGCAAACCTTGATTTGCTGCTCAGAAGATTCAATGAGGTGAGATGTTTCTTGATGATATTCATGAGGTGTCAGAAGTGTGTTTCTATACTTGACTGTATTCCGATTGGCTCCAGGATTTTTATGAAAATGTCGGTTTTAGTGTCACAATGATTTTATTTATTAGGTCCAGCTGTGGGTCGAAACACAGATTCTCCTTACTCAACAGCTCAACAAGCGAGTGTATCTCTTGAAAAAGTTTGTCAAGCTGGCCGCACAGTAAGTAATTCATCAATTTTCAGTTGAACGCCGAAGGTCATCTGGGATTACATTGCTTTTTGCTTTGCTTCACTTCGTGATTAGTCCAGAAAACTCGCTTCCCACTCTCAACCAATCAGATACAAGACTAAAACCAATCACGTCCTGGTTACCCGCGATTTCCCGCGCTTCTGGTTGCTCTTTTAATCGACTTCTGATTGTGCCCTTGTGTAATTTTCCATATTCTGATTGGCTGTTTTGGTTCGAATGTCGTCAAACCAAAACAGCCAATCAGAATATGGAATCAAAAGTAATCTTGTTTGTAAATAAAAGTCACTGTTGTTACTTCTTTTCTTTTCATTGCCTTGATATTGTAGCTGTAAAGAGTATAACAACTGGTATTCGTTTTTCGCCATTGTTATGGCGTTGAACAGTGTTGCAGTCAGTCGCTTGTCTCAGACGTGGGAGGTAAGCGAGAAATGATTGTTTACATGGGTTAAAATATGAGATCATTAATATTCTTTTGAGTTAATTTTCTCGTGGAAATAATTGACTGTTATGTTTTATTATTAATATATTAAACCGAAATGTGTTTGAGCCTCATTACACCAAGAAAAACATATCGTGAAGTTGTGTCTATTGTTAGCGAGGTTCCACTCTGAAAATATTTGCATAATTGCTAAATTATTTTCTTCAACTGTACTCTAGATATTCTAGATATTCTAGTCTTCTCGGATAGGGACGAATAAATATAGGTCCCGTTTCCTACCATAAGTTATGCAACGACGTTAATTTCCCACACACGAGATTACTGTGTGATGGACGTCCTCCCATGGGGTGGGATGGGTGGGAAGGTGCGATCGATGGACTGAAACAGCTGCCAGAGGCGCCTGATGTGCTGATGTCTGTTCCCAACCTTAAACTGTACCCGTAATTTAGCCTCAGGCTGCAAGCGGTCATAAATCAACTATATTACATAACTTTATTACAACTATATTACATATTACTCTTTTTTATTGTGTCTTCAGAAATTACCGAGCAAGTTTCGTAAAATATGTGAAGAGTTTGAAGGTATTTTGGTAAGGAAAATTAATTTCATTACTTTTTTGTAGAACTCGCTTTTAATTCGAATATCAAAAAAACAACATTTAGTAGTAGTCGACATTTCAGTAATCAAGTACGACAGTAAAATGTTTCCTCCGTTGAAGTTAAATATAACGCATGAACATGTTTCTTCAATAGGAGCCTTCCAGAAACCATCGAGTTTACAGGCTTTTAGCTGGTAAGTTTCGTATAAGTTATGCAACTTTTTTCAATGCGATAGGCAGGGTTGTAGCCGGAATTTTCAAACATGGGGTCACACTGTGTCAAACAGAGGGTCCTCGCCAGATTGTCATGTCGACATCCACGGCGTGGTTTACTCAATGGCTTGATGTGACAGAAAAGGCTCACGGGAGGGGTATCTCAATCTCCGTTGTTCTAAGCGTAACACTAAAAGTAACTCCCCCGCGGATGGGATGCCGGTCCATTACAGGTTACCCCCGCACATTTTGTCACGTGACCCTGAAAATACACCAGTACCAATTTATACTCTCAAGTGAAGAGACGCACTGCGAGAGAAAAGTGTTTTGCTGAAGGCACTCGCCATAATTTCCTGGCCAAGTCTGGAACCCAGACCTCTCGCGTCCAGCACGCTAATCGTAAGGCCACCACGTTTCACAATACAGAAAGGCGTTCAAATTTTATTGAATTCTCTTTGTAGGAAAAATGAAGCCACCCATATTGCCATTTATGCCTCTCTTGATAAAAGGTATGATCATTCACAAAGTTTAACTATATTTTGTTGATGTTCAGTTTCCCTGCTGTAACAAAAATCTACTTTGTACCTTTGTCTGTCTGTTATGTGTACTTCAAGATGTAATAATCTCGAATCAAATCTTGGAACAACAGAGTTAGGTATGTGTTTTCATTCTTAGACATGACATTTACGAACGTGGGCAACAAAACGCAATTTGATGATCTGGTGAACTTTGAGAAAATGGTGAGCAGTTTTGTTTGTTGTTATTAGTTTGTTTGTTGGTGTTGTTGTTGTTGTTGTTTTTTTTTTCGGTCCATGGATGTGGTTTAAGTAATTTAAACGCCTTATATAATCTTCATTCTCGTCATCAAATTAACAAATAGATCCCATGATGCAGTGCGTGTCTGTTCATTGATAGATCACTGTTGTTGACATCCAAATGTAGTTAAAAAAAAAAAAAGTGCCACACGCGGTGTAGCTGGGTGTGTCGCTGATATTCTTACCACATTTTGACGTCATCTGTGACCTCTTACTGGACAGACCCACAGAAACGTAGTCTCCTTCGCAGCCGTCTTTCGGGATGTCACGCAACGCTCTCCTCTTTCGGGGGAGCGTTGCGTGACATCCGAAAGACGACTGTGAAGGAGACTAACAGAAACGTGGAATCTATTTGTTTATTGATTGATTTGATGGTGTGAATGGTGATGTCATCTATGCGTCTGTCCTCCAGTAGATCACAAGTAAAAACCAATCAAAATGTGTGAATGATTCAACTCATTATATAAACGTCTCGCTGCGTATTGGGAAAGGGTGGCCTAGTTTTAATTTTTTTTTCCTCGAATGTGCATATCATTCCATGTGTTTTCCTCTTTGTTTCAGAGAGCGATTTCTTCTACCATTCGTCTCATCCAGTACTGTCGCAGCGAGCCGTTCAGTAAGTATAGTTTAAATCAAGATGCGTGACTGACTACAGTGGCGAACTAAACCTTACAGCCAATCAGAGCGTAAGAAATGGACCCATCAGACTGCACCATTTTCATCCAAAATAGCAACGCGATTTGTCACACAGTCTTATCACTTTGATAGGTTACGCGGTATACGCTGAATCGAAATATGGCGTCCAATTTGAATTTCCATTGTTCTGGACTCACCAGCCTCACACATGTGATCATCCTTTTGTGTTTCCACGTGAAGACGAGGCTGGTGAGTCCAGAACAAAGGCAATTCAAATTGGACGCCATATTTCGATTCGGAGTATAGTTTGCTCCATTACTACTGACTATAGCTAAAGTTGGATAACAGCGAGCTGGATTTGAATTGTGTTGCGTCTATGAGTCAATCTGGGGAAACTATCCTGTGAACGTTCACACCCGTGGTTCTCCCGTACTTCAAACATAAAGATAAGGACTTTAAGCAAACCACGACGGCTACGGCAACGAGAACGTGGAAAAACAATAGATCTAATTGGCAGAACAATAGCCCAATACGTGCGTTTTAAAACTTTGTACATTTCTTAGCCGTCCTTTGCAAAACAACAACGTGAAATCACCCAAATTTGCGTCGTCTGCGAACCGAAACCTCGGCGGCAAATTATTTTAATTTACATTTAGAACTCAACACTACTTTTATGCGTTAAGTTGAGTTTGAGGTCTGGCGCCCTATGAGAGGGTAAACACATGTAGTCATGTTCGAAATTCTAACTAAAAGTAGAAACTCATTTTTTAATCGATGTCTTCCGTGCAGTTGCCGTACTGACTGCTTAAAGTCCCTATTAAATGTTGATGGCGGCGGTTACGCGACGTCTGTTCATAATCTTATTTCTAACAAATTCACGAAATCGTTACTCCATTTTTATTTAATCAGAGGCCGAACCTCCAACCCAAGTGAAAATAGCTCAGGAAATCACCAACTTTGTGAGGTATGATCGATGTGTCTCATGATACAAAATCCTGAGCCAATGGATTTAAACCGCCCATGATAAAATAATCTTTGAATTGGAAAGTTCTTAAGTTTTTCCATTCCTTATTTTTCTTCTTCTGCATCATATTTCTAATAACACTTCATTAGGATTCATTTGCGCAAGCCAGATCTTTGATCCATCGTTGAAATACATCAACAGCAAGGTCACGTGTTCGGCACGAGGCTACCTTGTATGATTGACGTAACAACTAACTAGATTCATGATTTGTCTAATGTAGTGCAACTATACAGACTTTCCCAATTTTTTTCCTAATCTTACACGGCATTCGTCTCTCTCCACAGGAATTTCAATGTGATCGACAACGAGCGCACTCTTAACCAGCTCTCTCAAAGATTGGAGCCCAAAAAAAATTAAATAACCGTCGTTAGTCATTTCACGACGTTTTCGCTGCTTTCCTTGAATCTCCCAGCCAATCACATTTGTTTATGTGGACAGTGGTTCGTCCGCTTGGTGACAATACCCCGATAAAGTTTTCCCGTGTGTGTCCACAGAGCGAGCCATGTGGCAAATTTCTACTCTTGGCTATCACTTGCTGGTGAATTTTAAACTTTCCCAGTGAAACTCCTTTTTAAAAGTTGACACTGAGGGTTCTCTACAGATTGTTCAAACACTGAATGATGAATTTCTAATGCCCTTTCAAATTTAAAATGACCAGAAGATATTTAAAGTTTTATGATTATTTTAACTTCAGAAATAAATGAATTTATTGTTTATGGTATTACGAGTTTATTTGTTATATGAAGCTGTACGAAGTCCTCGCCCTGGCAAAATACCCACGACTTGCAACTTGATTCCTCGCAGATCATTGCGTTTGCATCATCGGATGCCAAATATCCCGGATTATCCGGGACTCTCCCGAATACGCAGTAAATCAAAACAACTTGCTAAGTTGCTTTAATATAAGCGAGTTCAGACACTTCTCTATAAAGAGGGGACTTGTATTTTTGTGAACTTTTTCGTTTTCTTATAAGCATCTTGCTTGTAACGTCTTTTTTTCTTGAAGAAACTGGAACGAGCTGCAGATCGAGGAGGAGGAAGGCTGGGGAGAGACTGTGGACCGGACGAAATATTTCACCTCGGGCCTTTCAAACGATTTGAATCATGAAGATGAATTTATCATTAAGACTATCTGCGATTTACATTAATGTTTCATGTATTACGGGGAACATGCGAGCTAAAATTAAAAATTGGGCTTAAAAACCGAAAAAAGGTTTCACTTTTGAATCCTCATTGGTCAATTTCTGACACTTTTCGCTAACTAGTAAATACACCCAAACTGCCTACAAATGAGTCTTACCACATCTTGCATTAACCATTACTTTGGTATTTTTTTGTTATTTGCATCAGTAAAAAGGGAATAATCTGTGAACTTACATTGCGGTGCCTTTAAAGATATTTATCACAGAGAGAAAATCGTAACATTTTTGCACACTATTCAACTGAAACGATATCAATTTAAAACAATATTTTTAATGATATCTGATATACGACTAAATCAAAATGTAAATCTCTCTAAGCCGAAAATGTAGCCACGAGCTTTTGACTCTGACTCTTAATTTGCTATTTGACTGTGCGAACAAAGCAAACGCGGTTTTGATTGTAAACGTTATCTATTAATTATTAATTAAATTCAACTGATGGAAGGATTTATTCAGGTACTGAGATTTTTGAGGGTCCTAACAGTATAAAAAATTTCAACACAAGACTCACAGAGGTAAGTGAAGAATAAATCACTGGGATAAATACGTTGTTTTCACGTGAGGTTTTCTTAGAGTCCACTGAATCTGTGACGAATAGGTATTTAAATAGATTTCGTAAAACTCGCAGCAAATGTACATTTTTACGTTTTTAAACACAGAAAATCATGAAATTCTTGAGAAAAACCGTCTTTTGTCATGCATAGATATAGAATATAGTGACATTTGAATCAACGTCGAGAATATGATTTTGCATGTATGCCTCAGTGTGGATGAAAATAGATTTTTATCGCAATTGAACGCGAAGTTTTGTTGAGAAACTGATTTTGCTAGAAGATTGATGTGGTGGAAAACCTCGTGGGGAATTTGCCGAACACGATAGAGACGTTCAGGTGCATGAACGGAGAGATAAAAATGAGTTTTAAAATTTTCATAGTTTTAGGCACGAGATGTTTAATCAATCTAAAAATACAAGGTTATGTAAAATAATGTCAACATTGGAGTACATGCGCAAACATTGCTTTATGAAAATGTTTTCTGTCTCACCCAGGCATCTCCTTTCGTCTGCCTTCCAATGAGATACAGATAATTTTCGATGTTTGACTCACACAGAGGGAGACAAGCATCAGGGAATATTTTATCGCGCTGAATGATTTTCCAGACAACTGACTCAAATTTGTGATTCTCATCATAGTACTATACTCCTTTGTCTAACAGCTCTGTTAAATAATCATAAAGACATGCCTTGAAGACAAATCTTTATTTCATTTCCTCAGTTTATAAGCGCCACAGTCAAGAGTCACACGATGTACATAGGATTCCTGTGCATCACTTTAGCGTTGGTGTTACTGTGCGAAGTTTCCTCCAAAAAAGACTTTCGTGGAGAAACACAAAAGGAAAAAAAAGTACATTTGAAGGACATTTTTGGTGGAAGAATGAAGAGGTATGAGAGTTCTGTGGAGCTGAGTGTAAAAGATAGTAAATCTTAATTATTTATAGTGACCTGACCGGAGGGGGGTGGGACACAAATAAAATAGTAAGGGCATGGCAAGACCCCGGGTTATTTTCTCTAAGCTGGGTTGAAACACCACACGGGGTCTGAAGCCTTTTGAAGTCAAATAGGCCGTGTCACAACCCCCTTCCCCACCCCCAGACGAATTAAGATTTACGAAATGACGATGAACTGATTCTGTTCCTCGTTGTTTACAGACAGTTAGAAGAGCTTTGTCAACAGTCAACTGCAGGTTGCATCATTCAATCTGAATTCTCCGAAAATAGTGCGCCAAATAAAAAGAAGAGCAAGAAGGAAAGAAAAAAGAGTAAGAAAGGAAAGAAATACAAAAGGAAGATGTCAACTTCAGGCGAAATAGATCAAGAAATGGATGAAAGCTGTCCTTATCTGGATCCATTAACAGACGATGAAGATCATGAAGAAGATGATGGTAGCGAGTGTCCGAAAACTCAGCAAATAATCAGCGATTAAGGCATTATCTTCAATTCCTCATTCAGGCTTCTTTTTCCGCAGTTTTTTTTTTTCAATTGCAGCCTTACTTATGAGGATAAATTCGGTATACACTTCGTGAAGTTTATACCAAATTAAAAAATTAAAGTGTAATAAAATGTTATCAATGATTTCAATTAAATGTCACCCATAATCTAGATTTGACTTGGTTTTGCTTCTATTCCCTTTGTGACTCATCGAGAAAACTTGCGCGCCCTCTTTTGAGACCTATTTTGCATTGCTCGAGGCCCCATAATTTCCCGCGGGCGAAGGAATGATCTTATCGAAGCACTAATCATAAGGGCTTGCTTTTTTTCGGACTTAAAAAAGCTTTCAGCTTTATATGACAGCCCCACAAAAAAAGTCTTTTCTCTGGTCAGCGGCTTATCAAAACAAAGTAAAAGAAAATGTCCTCGTTGCTTGGTAACCGTTTGCGAAACTAGAGGAGCAAAATGGCGGCTGCCACTGCACGCCAAATTCCAGTCGTTAATAACGTTATAACCGATGAAGACTTAAACAATTTTCGCACTGAGGGAAAGGTAAGTATGTTTGAGAGGCAAAAAAATCGGAAAACTTGAAAACGTTGCAATGCAAGTTGTTATTTTTGCAGCAGTCTGGCCGACTTGTCCCAGTTAGTGTCGTCAAGACACACAAACTTCTCACAGACAAGCACTCGGTGAGTCCTCGTCCATTCCTCCAGTGTTCTAGAGATGTATATGCGTCAAGAAGTACTTAAGTTTTTATAGCTTTGGACTGTTAAATGTTTGGGTATTTAAAATAACTCTTGTACATGTTAACACAATGTTCGAGCTTATCTTGATCTGCGTGCAAAGAATTATGTGTAATTACATTTGATTTTAGAGAGAACTGGTGGATCGCCATGTGAGAGCAATCCATCGTCTCACCAAATACTACTGTCATGGATTTGTATCCTTTATTGCAAAATTAGTGAACTAATCACTTGCACACTTTAAAATTTCTCACAGCGATCGCAACTATTATCAAGGTTGCATACCCCATGTCGTTCCATGGTATACAGTCTTGATGTCAGTGCTCTTTGCACAAAATTATTATGTATGATGTGGCTCAATTTAATCGTTTTTCACATTTTAGTTGGGTATTCTAATGTGTGGTAATGATCTAATTTTGAAATATATATACCCTATATAGAGAGAGTTTGTTTTGCACATTCTGCTTTTTTTCAAAAGGGAATTAGGTGCCCTGTCCTTTACACACACCTGGTCCCTAATGAGCACTCTTCCAAGAGGTACCATAAGTAAATAAGGGGACTGTGTGCAAAATCAACTCATAATGGTATAAGTCCTTTTCTACCCTCTGAAAACCATGTACTGTTTTGGTGCCACTTTGTCCTCCCCCCCCCTCCCTCCCACATTCCATTCCAGATAGTTTCCATTTCCTGTTACAGAAGAGCCGGAAGAGATATGAAACCTTTTGGTTTTAAAGGTGACAATAACAACAATTGAGTTTCAAAGTAAGGTCTTACTGATAGAGGACACACCTGGAAAGTGGGCCAATTATAAAATGTTATACCTGCTAATTCACCCACAAGATGACTTGTGGTTATTGAACTTAACATTATCCAACAATAGCTTATGAAGGATGTTGACTTGGTGTGTGATATGCTCACAGTCTGTAGAGAAAGGCTTGAGACAAACCTGCAGTATGAGAAACCTCTTTGCGACTTAATTAAAGTTTGTGGGTGAGTAATTGTTCTTGGTTTAAGGTCTATGAATTTGTATGTCTAAGAGTGCGATGCATTGAACCCTACTGAGCTCGATCTTGAACCTCTTAATCTGGTATAAATTCAGCTAACCACCTGGGCCCACTGGTAGAATGGGTGGATAACACTATGCAACAGATAAATTGCTATCCAGCGGACAAGTGATAGCAAATCATACTGTGCTATCCACCAGATAAGGATTTATCCACTAGATAACGTTATCAAACCTGCGAACAACCGGGGCCAAATTGACACTTCTCCCAATTGAAAATATCAAAACTCCGTCCATTGATATGAAGGTTCATGTGCTTCAACAAAAGGTCAGCCATAAGCTCTTAATTTTTTTTCTAATGCATGATTTTTTTGCATCTTAATCAATTTGCAGCATGCCGTTTTTGAAGGAAAGATCTTCAGATGACTCTTTGCATGCTGGTCCAATTATAAACCTTCTCACTGAGCTAGGTAAAAGTCTGTATAACAATAGAGAGTGTATAAGCAAGATGTTTGCAGCCACTGCAAAAAACAATGATATATAGGTCTGATATTGCTCACCTTTCTAATAATCTCTACATAGTTTTTATAGAAAAAAGTAGCTATTGTAAAATGATAAAGATGCGATGATGAAAGATTATGGGAATTATTTTCAATTTAGGGTACAAACAGCTGAAAGGTTAAAGTGCACCTAGACCCAAAAATTTTTTTTTCGCTTAACGAAATAACCTTATTTTTGGGATTATTTCTGTGCAAAACTTTTTTTTAATTTGCTCAAATCTTTAATTTTCTGTGCCCAGTCAAAATATGGAAAATCGGCTGCCATCTAGCCCCAAGACTGAGTTTAAAAAGGAATGGCTCTAGCCGGTAATGTGACGTCAAATCGAGAACACGAAAGTCTGCATTTCACACATTTTCACTTGTTTAGGAAGATTGCCATCGATATTGTCCAAAATGTGCCGACTAGGTGTGTTGTATGAGGAATGTATTACGCGCGATACCCTCTTGCAAATTTCGCACATTGCTTCATCCTCCTACAACACACTTCGTCGGCATATTTTCGGAAAATATTGACTACAACATTCCCAAACAAGTGAAAATGTGTGAAATGCAGACTTTTGTGTTCTCGATTTGACGTCACATTACCTGCTAGAGCCATTCCTCTTTAAACTCGGTCGTGGGGCAAGATGGCGGCCGATTTTCCATATTTTGACTGGGCACAGAAAATTGAAGAATGGAGCAAAAAAAAAATTTTGCACAGAAATACTCCAAAAAATACGCTTATTTCGTTGAGCAAAAAAATTTTTGGGTTTAGGTGCACTTTAAGGCAGTAAGTTGCCACTTTCCATTTGCTGCAGACATCCTGCTTACCCTCTGTTATTCACTTAATAACTCTAGAATTCAAATATGAAATATAAAAAAAAAGAGGAATAATTAGTTATCAATTTTTTGATTTAATCCTGTTTGATTTCAGGGCACACAATGAAAATAAACAATGTTACTGCACAACTTCAGTTGGGAGAATCATTGTTGAGGTTTTACACTGACCAGTCATTCGAGAACCAAAGCTTTGAAGGTAATATTTAAAATCTATTACATTTTTTAATATATATGCTATTTGAAAAACAGATTCCACACTGCTGTGCTTTATATATCACAAGATGATGTCAAAATGTGATAAAGACAAGAAAATGGCGCATGAGGGGCTGCAGAGTTTGTAACTGATCTACAGCCTACTAAATTTATTGTTATACATTTTTTGTAATTATTTCTGCAAATGTACAACAACTATTTTTGATCAATATTTGAATAGGTTACCAAGCATCCTCACTGTCTCACAACATAACTTTGGTGGAGAGAAGTGGAGTGGCCAGAGCACTTGTTGAGGTCAAAAGCATTTTATAAGTCTCTATTTTTTCCATAAAAATATTTATATCATTAGAGGCAGTTCTCAATGACCTAGTTAATGTTACAAAAATTTTCAATAACATTTTTGTTACATTCACAGAGTTTGGAACAAGTTGAAGACTTGACCGTGCGACTTGAAATCATGAAAGTGCTGCAGTGTTACTCAACATCGGGTAATTATGTTTTTTTTTTCTTTTTCAATATAATTATAACATAATGATAAGTTATCTGTCATAATGATAAGTTATCTGTCCATTGTAATGTTATCCCTTTAATCCCTAAGAGTGACCAGCATGTAATTTCTCCTTACAGTATCGCAGCTGAAACAAACCGTAAGGTCATGAGAATAACACAAATGATCACCAACTAAAACAGCCTTTGATTTTCAAACAAATTCTCCTTGTCAATAGCATAGCTAATGGATAGGAAGCAGGATGGAGAATATGCATACTGATGTAAGAGTGGAGTGTAAAGGGTTGAATAACTGAATGGCCATTTGAATATTTTGGTTGTATCCACTGAGTTGATGAAAGTAACTTGGTTACTTAAGCTGATGTTCACCCTTCTTCAGAGCAATATAATTAGTTGTTTCTCAAAAGTATGACATTATTTAGTAAAAATGAAATTTTCTCTTTTTTTTTGTAGCACTGAATTGTGATGATATGCTGTCAGTTGGTGCAGCTGGTTTGTTGTGCAGTGGAATTAATATCCCAGACCCATCTGATGGGTAATATGACTGTGTTTTAATAACTTTTTGTAAAGATAATTGTTACTAAATGATGTTTGGTTTGTCTTCTTTAATTGTTACAAACCTTTGAACAAACTTTTTTTCCAAAAATTTTTATCTTGGCTTATTCAATGTTCTCTGTTCTTGCAGGGTTGTTTTTCGAACTGTTGAAATTCTCTGGAATTTACTAGAATTTGGCTCTAAACAGGAGGTAAGTTGATATTAAGTTAATTAAAACAAAATTGGGCTGGTGGTTATCAGGTTTACATGTATAATTACGATACATGGATAATTATGAAGCTGTATTCACATCAGTCATCAATAACCAAAGCTCCTGTCCACTCCAGGCTGTTACATGTATATTCCCTTATTGATTTCCACCCTTCTCACACAGAAGTAACATGCAGGTAGTGAGAGAGAGAGAGAGAGAGAGAGAGAGAGAGAGAGAGAGAGAGAGAGACTTTATTTCAAGAGGGTAGCACGTGACAGTAGCTAAACTGATAATCCTGTAGCCCTCTATTAACCCACCCATCCCATCCCAGGGAAGGACATCCATCGCACAGTAATCTCATGTGTGGGAAATTAACGTCTCCTACCCCAACCCTGCAGGAGATGGGACCTCCATTTATTTGTCCCTATCCAAGAAGACTGGAATATCTAACCATTTCTTGATGTCATAGAAAGGTAGCAAATTCTTCTCAATTATTTTAAGACCTTGAGTGTTGGTCCGGCTGGGGCTCGAACCCTTGACCTCCCACACAACAGTCCAGCGCTCTATCCATTGAGCTAACCGGGAGGCAGTTAGCTCAATGGATAGAGTGCAGTTATTGATGCTATAATAATTGAATATATATTTCTTTTTTAGGTTGTGCGCCAGCTTAATTGTAAGGAGTGCGTGAGGTATGTTTGAACATGTTACACAACATATGTAGGTTACTTAAGTATGAGAGTTACTGTGCACAGGATGTTAACATAATTCCAACTCAAAGTTACCCTGACAGTAGAAGGTACATCAATATACTTAATTTAATAGCTAGATTGTTATATACTGTGGCTAAAATTTCTTTGTAATTGCATGCATTGGTTTTGTCTGTATTGTTGTTTGTCCCATGAGTATTATGTAGGGACTCTAAATTCAACTTTGTATAATGATGACAAAATATTTTAACTGAAAATGAAAGCAGTTACTGTGAAAACATGTCTTTTAAAAATGTCATTTATTTGCCCAAATAGCTAGATTATTTTTATTTGTTTGACCTTCCATGTTTGAAATGTTGTAGTGCATTGAGAGATGCCTTTGTGAGGCAGATCAAGGAGGGCTATAGTCTTGCTGATAAACAGCTGAGGTAAACAGACCTGTCTCATTAGTCTACATGTATGTGCATTTTTGAAAATGTTAAATGTAAAGTCAGGATACTAGCCAGATCACTCATCTACCCAGAGCTTATTGTGGTTAAATTCCATAGTATAGAAAATTATGGAGTTGAATAACCACATGTCTATCCAGGGTACTCCTTCAGTAGCATTTTGTCAGTCATTCATTTTCCTTAGTGGAGGCAACAACTCCAAGAGTGAACTGTCACACAACACTGTTAGTGAACTGGTCAGTTCACTGCACACCACACTTGAGGCTGCTGTGATTTGTTGATTTGTCCATAGAATCCTCTTACTGCATGCAGCCATTGTGAGGGTGAAAACTTTCATGAGATGCAGGGAGTACTGAAATTTTCAGTACTTCTTTCTGCATTTTTTCAATTGTGATCCATTTGTTTCTCTCAATGTAGAAATGATTTGTTGGTGATGGCCTCATTGGTGTTGTCTCTCTGTCCAACATCTCCTTTTATGGTGAGTTTATTGACAGAGGAAAAAAGTTGAATTATGAAGCCTTTTTATATCATTCAACCTTATATAACCGTTTCTACTGGTAAATTCAAGTTCTTGTTCTTCTTTGCATCTTATGAAGCACACAGTTATTTGCAATAAAGATGTAGTCCCTAGAGTGATATGTAGACTTTTGTATCTGCTATAATGAGATCAGTATTTAAACAAATTTTTTCAACACACTTTCTTTTTCTTTGTTTATTGTAGGAAACTGGCTTTACAAAGCTTATAGTTTTGCTGGCAACATTTACAGAGGGTAACTACATTTGTAGATAATTCTTGATTATTATAATGTCAATATTTGTAGTAGGTGACACTTTTTAATAAAATAAACTTGCCAGGAGCAAAGATGCTTCTATAATAGTGTAGTCTCATCGTCCTGGTGAGTGTATAGTCCTAAGCAGGTCTGTTAATTAGCACCAGTGGTGATTGACTTTTTGACAACCTGAGGGGAAGTCACTAGACTATGATGATGACTTCCACTCAGGTTGTCGAAACATCAGTCACGGCTACAGACAACAGTCCATCTCAGGAGCACACTCACCTGAACAGTCAGACTACACTTATCTATCACATGTTAATTACTTCCGGTTCTCATTCATTTCATACAAGTGAGATCCTTTTTTTCTAGCCAATAGACACTTTGCTCCTAATCTTTTGTTTGAATAATGGTAATTTACATTTGACAGTCTGCTTCATCGCATATTGTTTTTTTTTTCTTTGTTTTACACTTATAGTCAAAAGCCATCATGACTTAGTGAGGAATCTCAAGCTTTACCAGGTGAGCCTTGATGTTGTATAACATTTTGCTTGCATCTAATATATAAAGAGTGTCACTCAACTAAAATGTTGAAGAAGTTTTTATACACACTGCATTGTGATACTGTTAGATACTGTAGAATATACTGAGTCAGTTGTTTTGTTCTAAGCATTATATAATTGACTGAGTGGGAGAGCCAGTCGTCACAGGAAAAGCTTAGTATACTCCTGTCCGGCTCAACCTAACCAAGTCAATTAGCATTTTATCATGTGATCAGTTTTCTTTGTTTTGCTCTTTTCTTCTGGCATACTTTGCCTCACAGGGTCACATGCACACAATGCCGAGTCACAGGGCTTTGTATGGCCCTGCCAGCACTATCATGTGATAAAATTAAATTGAGGATCCTGTCAAAATTAGTATTATGTTGTTTATTTGTTAGTCCCATGAAGATTTTGAGTTCAAGAAGCTGTTAATGAGCACATTGGTACTGCTGAGTGCTGATTCTGGAAGCTCTCAGGTAACCTTAAAAAAGATGTAGAGGTCATAGCATTGATGGAATGGTTTTAAAAATGAACTTTGGATTAAACTCATTGAATACATAGCCTCCAGCAGGCTTTTTTAACTTTATAATTTGAATATATCACAAAATTGAAATGGTAAATTTGGCCACCATTACGATTATAAAAGCTGACATTTCGAGCGTTAGCCCTTCGTCGGAGTGAATTTTTTAACTTTACTTTCATTATTTACAACAGATTTTTTGTGAGGGTCGCGTGATCTTGTCGTTGTTTTCCTTTGTGCGAGCAAATGACAACAGCTCAACTGTGGAGTGGTCCCCTGCACAGTTTGAAGAGCTGCAGTTACAGGTAAAAGTTACATAAAAGTATTTTTCAAGTAGTGCTTTTGCCTTATGGGTAATATATGAATTCATTTGGTACATTTGAAATTCAGAAAATTAGCACACATGAGAAAAGCTTAGAATTGTAAACGATTACTGCTGCTCTGTTATTTTATTTCTGTCATGCAATTGGCTTTTCCTTTGAAGAAGAAAGACATTCCATAAATATTCCTGTTGTTCATGGTTTGCTGATTTCTACCATAACACTGATATTCAAATATTGTAAAGAAAAAAATAAAAATGTGGTTAACAATGTTAGTGATGAAATGCAGTAATGATAGATCATTTTATTGTTTGTCTCACAGTGCACTCATTGCAGATGTTGATTAAGCAACATTTTAACTGCATACTGAAAAATTTCTTTTCAAATTATGAGGACAGCTGTTACCTGCCACTTTACAAAGCATTAAGCTCTTTTGTGATTGGTTGGTTCTTAAGCATTTACAGAAGATCACTCCATGATTGGCATTGGTGATGTGTCCTCTCAGCTCTGTCCTCAAACCAAGTGACCTCATCACCAATAGAAACCTAAACAATGTAGATGTTTATGATGGAATTTTCACAGTCAACCTCTCAGCTACTGACTACAATGTCAGACTAGCAAAAAATACTTCATTCTTATTCAGATGTGTTTTGTTTCCAGGCCCTAGATACTCTGAGCACTGTGGCTCCCTTGTGTTTGGATGATTTCATGACTTGTCAGAGTAATACCAGATTGCTTATGCTACTAGAATGGTGTGTGGGGGAAGGTATGTTGAAAAAAATGCTGGCATCATTTGTTTTTAGCTTCATCCACCGATTCCATAGCCCAGCTATTTACATTTATATATCTGTCACTCAGAAAGGGAGGAAATAAATGCTGCTCCATTTTTTTAAATTTTTTTTTTTTTAATACAGATAAGTATGAAAAGCTTGCTTAAATATTCCCTTCACCACCAGACATGTTTGGAAATTTGTGAATCTCAGGTTTATTTTTTTGTTATTAATCCGTTATTTGATCCCCAAAGAAATTGCAGTCATCTCAAACTCCCAAAATTAGTTCTTGCAAACCCCAGAGAAATAGCCAATCTGCAAAGTAAAAACAAAATTACTCATATTTAACAAATGTTTTTTCATCTTTCTTTAAGCTGACTATGGTGGTCATGGCAACAGTTTCCATGGTTCTGGTGGCCGTGGCAACAAGCGAGCCCAGATGCGGTATTGTTTGCGGCTGATGAGAAGCATGGTGTCAGTGGGAGACGATGGCTTGAATCAAGATCTTGTAGATCAAGGAGCTATCAATCAGATTATTGGTGAGTACTGTGACTATGGGGTGAAAGAGAGGGAAGGGAAGAGAGGGGGGGGGGGTGGGGGAGGAAAAACTTCCCAAGTGTCGGACTTCAGGACTTACAAAAATCGCAGTGTTGTGTTTTGAGGCAAAACACTTTACTTTTACTGTTCCTCTCTCCACCCAGGAGGATAAATGTGTAACGGCGAATTTTAAGGGAAATTTAAGGAATTGCTGAGTGGTGATCTGTGAAGGACTAACATCCCATCCATGGCCCAGTTATTGAAAGGGCAGATAGCGCTATTCAGCGGTGTTTACAAAAGTACTGCGTTATCCATCAGATAGAGATTGATCCATTGGATAGCGTTATTCATCCTTTTAAAAAACCGGGGCTTGGTGGATACAATAGTTTTGTTAACACCTATCTGCTGGATAGCGATATATCCTTGGGATAGCGATTCATCCTTGGGATGGCGATTTATCCTTGGGATAGCAACTTATCCGTGGGATAGCGTTATCTACCCTTTGTACCACTGGGCCCTGCATATAAAGATCCATCCACTGGAGTGAGTTACTCACACCTCGTAAAACCAGCGCCTGGAGAGGTAGTGATAATCTTTGTTACTCAATTCCATAGAAGCGAGGACTGACTTTTTTAACCAGAAGCTACCTACCTAACTTTATTACAAACCAATAAATGATTTTGCCACAATTTGCAGGAATTCTCCTCAATGCCAGCACCAGCCCTGATGAGAACGATGCCATTGACATTGAGATGCAGTGTGATATGTTGTTCCTCGTGGCGTCTCTTTGTGAGGGAGACACACACAAAAAGGTGAGAATGTTTAACTCTTAAAACCCTAAGAGTGATCAGCATCTAATTTCTCCTTACAATAATACAGCTGAGTCTTTCATTAATATCATGAGAATATAGGAAATGATCACCAACCTAGAGAACTTTGATTAGTATACAAATTCTCCTCGCCAGGACCAAAGGAAATGTATAAAGAAGAGTATACAGAATATGGATGTTGATGTTTGCGAGTGAAGTATCTAATTTAGGTTGGTGGAATAGTAATTTTACCCAGGCCAACGTTAGGAACATTTGTTATTCCTTGTAGGAACTATTTGGCGCTCAAGGAGTCCAAGTGTTGGTAGAATATCTGAAGAGAGATCCTAACAAGATTAACAGTCCGCTGGGACATCATCAGCTTCTTTTGTCTGCAGTGGACTGTGTGTGGTGAGAACAGTGATTTACAACGTTTTAACTTATTTTCAGTTTAAGTTATTTTCAGGTGTGGTCTTAGAACAATTTTCAAATTATGTGTCGAAAGTAACCTAGAATTTTATTGCTTTTACTCAACTTCGCTTTGTGATTGACTTAGAAAACTCGCGCCTGGCTCATAACCAATCAGTTGCGACACGAAAGCTTACCGCGTCATGATCACTTGCGCTTTGCCGCGCTTAAGCCAGACTCTAAACCAATCAGATGCAAAAAAATAAAACCAGCCGCGTCTTAGTCACTTGCGCTTTGCCGCGCTTAAGCCAGACTCTAAACCAATCAGATGAAAAAGAAAAACCAACCGCGTCTTAGTCACTCACGCTTTCCCGCGCTTAAGCCAGAATCTCAACCAATCAGATGCAAAACAAAAACCAACCGCGTCTTTATCACCCACGCTTTCCCGCGCTCAAGGCAGTGCGTGCGATTTAACTTTGAGTTCGTAATGGTTCCCTGTGATTTTTGTAGTGACCACTTTGGTTTTGGTTTTACGACACTCCATTCATTAATCACGGTTTTTTTTTTTGTCCTGTTTAAGGTCTGCTGTGTTGGGATGTTACATAACTGAACAGCTGTTTCTTGAAAATGATGGAGTGTTTCATCTCATGGATTTATTAGAGGTACTTAACAGGAGTGTTTTTAAGATACTAGCTGAGCTTGTTTCGTATTATTAACTGCAGATTACACCTGTGAGCTCAGCTAAATTGGTGTAGTACCATATAATAATTGTCAACTTGTTGAGGATCGATGTACACCAATGAGAGTGCATCAATCGTAGCTAATCATCATACTTTATTGTTAAAAGCGACATGTGATTATCTCTGGTCCTCAATTGGTAACTTGTCTCTACAATAACAAGTGGTTTCAAGGTCCATCTGTCTTTGTAACCGCGATGAACGAAAACAGCTTTCAAAACATGGGAGATGTTTTAGATGGTAGAATCTTAATTTTGACTCAATTCACATAATCGTGCGGCAGAGAAAAAAAAACACAGAAAGGCAGTCAGAAAAAAACGAGTCAGTTTTCGTTGTGATAGGTTTTTGAATCGTGATACAGTAAATAATTTAGCCCCAAGGCACAACTTATCAAGTGTTTATATAGTAAAGACTAATATTGATTTACTTGGTTCAGATATGTCCAATGACAATGCAGAATTTGGTACTGGGATGTTTAGTGGATCTCTGTGAGAATTCTAAGGTAAGAAATTACGTTAACCAGTCAGAGTCCTAGCTGATAAAATGCGCTTTTCCAATAAGATCCTATGCCATTTACGAATCTATATTTTTATTTTCGTCTTTTCACTCACCCTCCTTCTTAATTGTAAATTAGACTCTTTATTTTCTCTCTGTTAGTAGCAATCAAGAACGGGGATTTTTATCCTCATGGGTTCTTTGAACATGTAAACTTAGACTACGAGCAGTCCCTCCTTTTAGTGTGCCACTCAGAACTTTAAGATTTTGGTGCGCCTCACTCCCGTGAGAGGAACAGCTCGCTGCCTGATGTAAACTGTGTTTCAGTTCTAGGAAAGGAATACGTTTTGTTTCAATAACTTAGTTTGTTAAAAATTTAGACAGCGATACGCCCATTAACATTCTGATTCTTATATTTTTTTCCTTTAGGCTCTGGCGCATGTTCAATCCTGGCGTGGGAAGAAGCAGATTACAGCTGGTAAACTTTTGGTGGAATTGTGGAAGAAAGAGGAAGCAAACATGGGTGTGGCTAGAAATGAGATTGGGAAAGTAACAGGTAATTGCCTCTTCGCCATCTTATCCTTGTTTTTCTTTTTCGCGCTTGTGGGAGCATCAAGAATACGATTGAAGCCTGTGCAGGCAGTTAGTTTATAAGATTGTGCGGGATGGGTGAGAGAGAAAACGAGGGAGGACTAAGGAGAGAGAAGGAAGAACTCCTTTTGCAAACCCAGCCCATGTTCTCTCGCCAGGTCATTGACGCTCGTCTCCAGGAAAGGAGAGAGCCTGGCACAGGCTAATTCACTTCGCAATAATAAGAACAAATGACTGAAAACCAGAAGAGAACACAATTTGCCGAAGGCACCTTGAGTATGAACTTCGTATGTGGCCTAGCTCACCATAGAATTCTCTGTAGCTCATTGTCATAGAATTTGATCGCCAAAATGTAACTGAACGAGAACTGAATGTTGCAGATCTCAAGAAACCTCTAATGGGCACAGTCCAAGAACGACAAGGTGTTATCCCGCTTCCCGCTGACCGGCCGAGCCAAGCGATTGTGGACGTGTCTGAAAACATGAGAGCTAAAATTTATTCCATGTTTTGTAAGCTTGGTGAGTTTTTACTGATCTATGGAGCCCTTCGTCCGAGTTAAGTGATGTGATTAAGTTTTCCAAACAATAACGTAGCTCCATTCTCTGCCTTTAAAAGCACAGACAACCCACAACTCCTCTATTCGCTCCGACGAAGGGCTAACGCTCGAAACGTCAGCTTTTGTAATCGTTACGGTGGCCAATTTACCACTTCAACTTTGTTGATATATCCAAATTATTTTCTAAACAAATATGTTTCCCTCTGTGTTCAGGTTTTAACGCGGTTCCTGGTTTATCGACTCTGGATTACGTCACTGTGGCCATAATTGAAAAATACCTCGACTTCAAGGTGAGGATGGACTAATCACTATCCATTCGGTAACTCTCTATCCGGTGGATGGTGCAGTGCGTTTTGCTATTACTTATCCGCTGGTTGATGTTCTCCGTCCTGTATAAACTGGGCCTAGATCTTTCCCGTCGCAGGGTTTATTGTGTTGTATTCACGAGCAAGGTATTTGCTGTCACAGTGCCTCTCTCCTCTTTAAAGTCTAAATTGGTAGCGATTAATTGTAAGGGAATCCTGGGAGGGTGGGGGGAGGGGGGAGGGGAGAAGTAATACTCCCAATCGCATACGCTACAGCAACAGGATAAGTTTTGGGAGTAATAAATTTCTTCTCGTAAGAATTAACCTCTCATTATGGATTTATTTTTAAATCTCTGGATAGGATCTGGTGGGAAGAGTTTGTCGAGTACCAGTAACTGCTGTCATATATGATGAATTTGCTGTATTGATTGATATTTTGCTGCAGATGCTTGAAGTGTGGAATGAAATTAAGGTAGAGCTTGAACAAGAGAACATCAGACCCGTGTCTCCTGATGCCGACTGTATGGTGGAGATCTCCAGAATACTGAACGATAGAGCCGCGGGAGTGTCCAGTACTCAGGTCAGTGAGATGAAGGAAAGGAGAGGAAGGGACAGGAAGGGAAAGGAATTGAGTGAAAGGACGAGATTGTTTGGAAGAAGGCAAGGGCGAGAAAGAAACGAGAGTGACGTCAGTCAGATGGAGGGCGATGGGAGAAGGAGGAAGGGGTGGAGAGCTAAGTCAGCTTGGAAGGGGAGGGGAGGGTAGATGGCATGAAAGATTGGGGCTGGGGAGTGTAGGAAGTGTCCAGAGCTAAAGACAGTCATTGGGAGTCGAGGGTAGAATGTGTTACTGAGTCAACAGCGAAGGGGAGGGCAAGTTGTAATAAATGGGGTAGGCTGATAGGACCTGATAAAGCAGCTGAAGTGTTCAGTACTCAGGTTAGAGGAGGAAGGGGTTTTAAGCTGAATCAGTAGGGGGGACCAGGGGCCACAAAGCGGCGGATGTCATGTACCCTGGTCAGCCAAGTGGAGGTGTGGGTAGGTAGTGGAGGGTTGAAAACTGTGTCAGCTTGAAAGTGGAGGAGAAGTCAGTGTTAAATGTTGTTTTTGTCGTGGTTGTTGTTTTCACATCTTTCTCTTGCTCTGCAGGATAAACTGATTCAAGCCGTGCGAAACCAGCAGCTTATTGAAGAAGAGGAGTATTATGAATCTGTGAGTTGTAGTTTTGATTGAAGTGCTTTATTGATGACGGCTTACTTTCCCATTTTTTGTCACAATATCAAGTTCTTCTTTTGTTTTAATTTCGTAGATCAAAGAAAGTCACCGCCAAGAAGAAAAGGCCTACAAAGATTTTTGCGATTATGTCGACAGAACATCAGACTACGCGGCTCTTAGGGTGGGTTTTGATTTAAATGGACGTTTCTATTTCTCCTTTATGGCGTCTCATTGCTTAAACTGCTTGGTAAATTTTCTTGAGTTTGCATTGTGTGGACAGATACAGAGCGCTTTCCTTTAAGATGTTGAAAGTTGAAGAAAAATAACGTCTAATTGACTCAAAGGAAAATTTCACGAGGATCCAATGAGAACTCACCGCAAAAACAAACAATTAACCTGAAGCGCGGAAAAACAAGAGTCATTGTGTCAAGATTGGTTTCAGTGTTGCATTTGATTGGTTGAGATGAAGGCGTACGTTTTCAGGACCAATCACGGATCGCAGTAGAGATGCTCTGACGTCTGAGCCACAGGAATGTTCGTATTGTTACTGTTTCTTCATTCTAAAATTTTATTTTGTTCAATTATTCAGGCTGCGAAAGAGAAACAGTTTTACGCCATAGAAGCTTCAAGACTTCAGGAAAGAGTTTATCCTGGGTAAGAGACAGGTTTTCAACTTAATGTTAAACAAAATCTCTTTGTATTTAAAGAAAAAGGTCTTTCTGTTGGTATCTATTTTTTTCTAACAAAGGTCTTAGAGGACGTCATAGTGTTTCGTACTGTTCTCTGCTTGGATATAAGTTGTCAAACACCATCCACTACCCCCCCTGCAATTTGGTGACTATCTCTCTCCCAAATTCCTTGGTAAATCAAGTATCGGTTCAACTATAACGGTTAACCTTTTCCGCTATCTGTCTTTTCTCCTTTTTTCAGCGAGATTTCCCACGACACATTACAAGAAGACCTGAACACAACTGTAAGTAAATCATAAGGAAGGGCGTATATTGGTTTAGGTAAAACTAAAATATTCTGTGCAGGTTACTTCACTTGCACTTGTCAGAGGTTAAAAGTTCATAGACTTTTCTTCGAAACGGAAAGCCAGGATATCCCCGTGGGAATCTTGAGGGGGGGAGGGTGAGTCTCATTGTGCTAAAGGAGGGGAAGGTACCTCAGCATTACCCATTACCTTCCTGGCCAGTTTCGCGTCATTTAATGTTTAATCACGTTTTTATTCAGACGTTCTGCGGAAGACGAGTAGAAATCGAAAGTGTCCCACTTGAAATAACAAGAACGATTACAACTACGACAACAGCTGACGAGGAAAAGAAAACTCCTTTAGTTGCGGTAAGTGAAAGAGAGGGAAAACGAGATGCGCAATCCAGCTACCAGGCTTTCTCATATTCTCACTCCCTGATCCTGAGAACGAGGTTAAAGACTGTGGGAAGTTTGCGTAGCTGACATCTCTCTCTACCTTCAGCAATGCGGAAGGAAAGGAACGAAAAAATACCTAACACTTATACCGCTTAGATCCAGAAGGGAATCGAAAACACTGCCACGCAGGCTAGTGCGCGGTTAATATTGTTAATATTAAGTATTTGTCAGTTGACTGTCAAAGTTGAAGTTAGTGGACTTTGTCTGGAATCATACGCGTGATTTCAAACTGAACAAGCGCAGCCAAGGTGCGATGTAAAATTTCAATTATGATTTTAAACGAAAATTGCACGACGAAGCTCGTCGTCCTTCAGAAACTGAGGATAATTATTTCCGTGCAATTTTTCATTGGTTTCTTTAAGAAAAAAATGGTAACATGAGTTGTCAAAGTCGCCACACAACGAGTTCTCTGGCATTCAGTTTCCTACAATTTGATTGGTTCTTTTGAACAAGTTTTGAAGTCAGATTGCTTTTTTGTGTGTGTTTTGGTGTGCTTTCTGATTGGCTGACAAAAAGATGCAGAAAATAGTACAATTTAAAGGGAAAAAAAAGGAGTGCATGGCTGAGGCAATTAACCTGCGGGTTACGAGTGATTTCGTTATGGATCTCATAAATTTTAAGAGTAAAGGAAACTTCTCAGTTTGTATTTCACATTTTATTTTTCAGTAAAAGAGTCGACTGCAAGACCATATACAAGTTGTACAACCTAAAGAATGTTATAATTATATTCCACTGTTGTAAATAATTTGCAGCCTAACTTTGTAAATACGTAAAAACGTTCTTGTCTGGTTTGTATACATGTATTTGACAGTTCAAACTAATGTTGCGCCTAACTCGTTGATGTGTAGGTGATGAATGTCACACTTCATACGTTTGTGTCGTTATTTATACTGTATAAATTTAAACCAAATTAATTTGCTGTGCGTCGAGATTTGTCGCCCATTAAACGAACACATACTGACTTTTTACCTGTAAGAGACGTCCACATTCATTTCACCCAGAGGCTACCAGTTAAAAATATTTTAGAGATTGAAAAAGCGTGGAAGGCAAGCTGAAATCACAGTTTAGGAACGCCTTTGGAACTTTGGAAAAGCAGTCATTTTTAGACTACGAACCGCTTCCCTATCGCCTCGCGCGAGTCAATAGAAACCGGAAGGAAAAAAAAATACGTTTTGGAGCCGCGGGAGGTCTGGGGAGCGAACCGCGCTCATGGCTTCCTGGGTCCAGTTTTGTATAAAGAGCAGATAATGCTATCCGGCGGAGAAGTGATAGCAAAACGCACTACGCTATCCACTTAAGAGATTTATCCATCCTTTGGTGCACATTTCAAGACAACAGCATAAAACCCCACCCAGATCTCAGGATCTTTCTTTTTCCCTCACCAGAAAGCTCCATGGCGAGGAAAGAAGAGAGGCCCTGGGAGCTACGATGTTTAAACCCCGTTTAGAAAGTTCAGGGAATGACTACGAGGTTCAGATTTCACTATAATGAAAGAAAGAGCTTCTACCATCTGTTCTCTTTGTCCACCCGGGCATTGTACCATCTAAATAAATATGCCCATATACTCCTCGCCCCGGTTGTTGAAGGTGGAATAACACTATCCTTTGGATAAATCCATATCCGGGGGATAACGCTACACGTTTTGCTATCAATTATCCACTGGTTAGCAATTTATCCGTCAGAAAGCGTTCGCCACCCTTTATACAACTGGGCCCTGAATAATATAAGTAATACCGATGTTTATTATATGGCTGTTTCTCACAAGGACTGGGACCTACCGAATTCACGAATTTGATTGGCTGAAATCAATATTGAAAGCGGTCTGGATTTTCCCATCTAGACCGGTCTAGAAAAAAAAGGTACAAAGAATATAAACAATTGGCATATAAGACACAGCCATATAATAAACATATTAACCGAGCTAGGTCGGTCTGTATGGGAGAATCTTAACCTCGGTCGCTAGTACAGACCTCACTGCGTTCGGTCTGTACTGGTGACCTCGGTCAAGATTCTCCCATACAGACCTTCCCGCTCGGTTAATAAGAACTAAGTATAAGTTATATCGCGTCCTCACCGGTGTCTAAGTCCATACCTTCAGCTTGATCATTTTTTACCAAATTTTTCCTTCCGCCCTTCGTGTGCAACCCGTAAAATCGCAGTCGCCATAACAACTGATCCGATCTGACGGAACTTGCTTTTCAAATTTGTAGCCAGCATTCCATCGCGCGGGGGGTTTGCCTGACCCGTAGAAATCTTTCTCCAGGAAGTTCCGGATATCTTGGGAAGACGAAGGGGGATTTCGTTGGAGCTGTTCTGACGAGAATAAAGCGCCGACCTCTCTTGAGCCGGGATAATACCTGTCTGGATCAAGGAGGCGGTCACAGGACTTGTGCAACGGATTTCTAAAACATCTTTTGAGGTTTCCATGTGCGTGATATGAAGCGGACTTAGAGCGCGGTCTTTTCGTTCGGGAGGACGACCCACCTTATTACTGGGTATTGCAGAGACTTTTTTTGAACCGGGCGCTGGCTCTTGAACACATCCCAGTGCTTTTAGGGGCTGTTTGCATTCTGCGAAAGTTCTGCGGAGATCTTCAACTGTATCAACAGTATTTCTACGTAAACCGCCAGTCCGACCCGCGAGGCTATCTTTTCTTCTTCCATCAGCCAAACATGGCAAGCTCAAACGCTTTGTCACTATTTTAGACGGCCTGGTGTATCGATCGAGGCTTTCAACCAGGCTTTCCTTCGCCAAAGATATCCTACGTAACTCTTTGTCAATGAAACCTCTTTCTCGCGAGATCGACTCGAGTTTTTGTCTAAGGATCTTGTCCTCCATGCTATTTTTCATCTGTACTGTCTTATTCCTCTCAGCTAGGGCTCGTTGCGGATACTTAGACATGGTTCGAATACTTAGTGAACTTAAATTTCTCCAATACACGTCAACTTCAATTCACACCAAGTTTTCGGTGTTATGTACTTATGTAATTGGCCGCATTTTCAACTTTTAATTAAAATCAATTAACAGCTTTACCTAATTGACTGTTAAGCCGACAAATGAAAAAAAAAAAAAAAAACCTTGGGATTCTAAGCATTTATGAGCAATTAAGAAGTGTTTTAATTCGTCATTTAACTTCGATGAAACAATTTCGACGTTCCTGTTTTCAACACCACTTCTAAATCTCTTCCACCACCTCTTAACATCGCTGTGGCTACATTAACATTTCAAATTCTATACATTCTGTCTCTCGGAAATAATGTTTATACAAGTTTGTACAGTGGTATTGTTTACAAATAATATACCTTTTTTTAATAGAAATTCATATTAAACCATATACATCTGAATACGATCGCTGTTTCCTTTATAAATACAATCCCTCCATTGCTAACAATACGAAATGAAGATACAAAAAATATTTACTACTAATACGATTTACGCATCCGTGACTGAAATCGCATTAATTATTCTTCAGTAATTTCCTTTCCGTGGACAGTTAATTGTCAGGTAACTTTGTATTATTAAAATGCTGTGCACGCATGCATGTACGTATTGAGATTTTGTTTCTTGAGGCAGAACAATAACGAACACCAGTTAAATAATTAATTTTGTGTCCGTTCAGTGGGAAGTAAGTCTGGCACAGTTGTCATCTCCTCCGCTTCTTCTCGCAATGCATCAGCTTTGTCTTCTACAAGCATCTGAAAACGACACCTCAAATCTATCAGCGACCGACTCTCTTAGCTTGTCACAATTTTGCGCGGGTTTCCAAGGAGAATTAGTACACAGATCAGTAAGTGATTCAATATCGTCGTTTTACAAAGGATATGGGATGTCAAAATCCTTTTTTGATAAACAGACGAGTTTAAAATAAATCAATAAACATAATAGAAATGTATCAAATGACATACAACATTTGTCTCCAAATAAAAACTTCGAATAGTCTTTTAACTCTAATCGCAAAGAAGCGACAAATTTGCGATAATAAAGTTAAAGAAAAACCTATCCTCGAATCTGGAAAATACGTGCCCACGAAAGTGTTCGCCTCAACCTCCAAGTCAAGGTCTCTGATATGATTGGTTCATTGATCAGATAAAAAAAAAAAAAACCAAGTTGGGGTGGGGGGGGGGGGGGGGGAGGAATGAGAAATTTGTAGTTCGATATGAAGAGGTGAAACAATCATCTCAAACGGAATGATTAATGCAAGGTATGACACAATCTTAGGCCAATCAACGTGCACAAATCTCGGTCTCCATGATAAATTGCGCAATTTTGTCTGAAAAAAAAAATCACTCGGGTTACCTTAGCTGCGGAGACAATCTGATTGGCCTGCCGTCTCGGGAGGTGCTCGATCTGCTCCACGAGTGACGCGGGATCAGCCCAGGCCAAGCTGCTCAGGGTTTTGTATCCGGCCTTTACGAATTGGCGTGCACGAGCCTAAGGGAAAAGACAGTTTATAAAACAGAAGCATAAAACCTAATGTTGTCTGCTTCTGATTGAAGTAATAAGAAAACACACGTTGCGCGAGTCAAAACACTAACACTAGTTTGGACTGAGGGTTGATGAATTTTCTTATTCCGAGACCTTGCAAGATTCACAACTAAACCCTTTGAGCTCTGCACTTGGCCGTTAAACGTTTATCTTTACGATACACGTCCGGTTCATTCTTAGCTTGAGAACAAGCGCACGTGGGAGGGATACGGATGTACGGAAGTAAAGAGAGAGGGAGGGGAGGGGGTTACCGAACAAATTCACCCCACCCCTCCCTCCACCCCTTGTCCTTAGCGTTTCTCACTCGCCTTATTCTTCTCCGCGTACATAGGCTATTCAGTTGCTGAAGGAGAAATCAAGTTTTACCTGTTTCACTCCAGGAACCTCCATAAGGGGCACAAGCTCCAAGCTTGCTGTGTACGACAACTTATTTACCATGGCTTCGAGTAACATAGTCAAGCCCCAAAATTCACTAAGCTCCTGAACATCAATAAAAACAATTTTATTACAAATAAGGACGCGAGTCGAGCAGTTTCCGAGCTCGAGATTATTCCTTAGGCAATTCTCCCACTTGATTTCAAAACATTCATCTCCTGACTAGACAAGAAAATTTCGTGTTTAATCAAATCTATATATCCTGGTACACAGTAGTCTTAATAATCATCATCAACCTGAGAATTAATGACTGATCAATCCGGTGATGAAACAGTTACAATGAAACTTCTCTCACTTGGATGAGTTTTTCAAAACTGACCAATCCGATTACAGTAACCGACCAATATACTCCAACTCAATTCTTTGACAGCTGTCCTTCGAGCCTAACGTTTAAAAATAAACTACCGACAACAGAGCCCTTATTGAATCTCTCGCTGGTACAAACTTACTCGAGTGAAGTGGACCATGCATGACGCGAACGAAGACGATGAAGTCAACAGATTCTGTACAAATCCTCGAGTCACGTTAAAAAGACGGGCCACGTTCCATACAGTATGCTCTTGTAACAATTTGTAAAGCATCAGGGTCAAATAGAAACGCCTTACTCTGGCTTCTGCAGTGTCGTCCTTGTACAAAAAAAAAAAAAAACAGGTATGGTCAATGGAGCTCTGCAAAGGTTGTTTCACGACACAACGGTCAAACTTCAAGCGCGAGCAAGACGATCAGTTTTGGCCGGCCGCGCGCCAATTTCCCACGCAAAATTTCAAAGGAAAGCATAAGAAACAACCGCTGTGACGAAAGTTGTATATAATTTTCCGTTTGCCATGAAAGCATTAATTAATCTTTCTATTACCAAAAATATCGGCAAATCAAAGGTCTGCGGAAAAAGTTACCGAGAGATTTAGCGACATGAAAAATCACTTCCTTGTTCTAGGACCCCTTGGCGACTTAAAAAGATGCCGGTAATAAATAGACGGGGCTAATTATAGGGAGAGTTGTAAGAAAGGGAAGTCAATAAATAGGACTTCCTATGGAGAGGACGGTTTATCAGGAAGGACCCCTGTAAGAAAACCGAGAGAACATATGTTAGAGAGAGTCTAGTAGGGAGCGATCTTAGAAGATGACTATTTACCATTTTCGATCGCTGTCCTGTGGCTCGTCTGAATAAAAAACTTTCTGTAGCTCCCAAAAGTTCAGCGACTCTTTCCTCGGACTCTTCACGAAATGAAGACACCTGAAGGAGAAACAAGGAATGAGTCTTCAATAAAACTATTTCAGACAGGTCACTTCAAGGTTCATTTCTTTCTTTGGGCACAGGTTTTCAAGGATGTTTCGGAAGGACACTAAACTTACCATGTTTTTTTTATCAATAAGTGTTTTTATTTTTCAAAATAGTTTCTAGAACCAGTGAATAAAAGTGCACTAGAGCGAAAAGCAAAAGTAATCATGACGGCCAATCAGAAGAAGAAATGTCAGAAGGGACCAATGAGAATTCGAAGTTAATGCACGTGACTTGCGTCAATGGCTAGAAAACGCGAGCGGTAGAATAGACTCTTGACCAATCGCGGAGCAATGTAATCCGGGATTACTTTCGACACTCACTCACCTGCTTGTAATATACCATCCACTCAGGTTCAATTGAATCTCTCAAGTCATGTGGCGTAACCAGATACAATAGATGTAGCTCATTGGCTAGCACTAGGTTGTCCTGGGCTCTAGTAAGCTCGCTATATATCATGGGACTGCTGTCTACATCAATACATCCTGCAAGGGTGAAATTCCTTCATGAAAAACGACAACAAACAATTACAACGTTTTATACAACTCAGTGCACATTTGCACGGAACTCGTGATTGTCTAATAAGTCATTCCATTTAAAATGTCACCAAAAAATCTACATTTTGAATCTTTTTCTTGCATTGATCGATGCTAAACTTAGCAAATACAGTGGCATTTTTGACATTAGCAGAAAACGAGATACTTCAAGTAATTACCTCATTCTAACATTGTAACATCGTAATATAAACAAATGACTGTTCGCGTTACTTTATGCTGTAATTAAATTCTTGGGTTTCTTATTCGGTCTCTGCTGAAGCTTTCTGCAACCGGGATAAACTAAATAAAGTTTATATGTGAACGATCCTTCGCAGTAAAGCACTATTTGAGCAATAGTGAAAATCAGACCTGAAAAAAATTTCAGGCCTGTACAGTGGTTCGAATCCCGTACAGGCCTGAAATTTTTTTCAGGTCTGATTTTCACTATTGTTCAAATAGTGCTTTACTGCGAAGGATCGTTCACATATACGTCTCATAACCGCAGTTCATACATATGTTTCATATGTTTGTTGTTGTTTGATTTATCATCTACGGGTTTATGTCGAATTAATTTGATGGCCTGCTCCCAGTTGGCTTGTTAGCTCAATTGGTAGAGCGCTGCACTAGTATCGCAGAGGTCAGTGGTTCGAATCCCGTACAGGCCTGAAATTTTTTTCAGGTCTGATTTTCACTATTGCTCAAATAGTGCTTTACTGCGAAGGATCGTTCACATATACGTCTCATAACCGCAGTTCATACATATGTTTCATATGTTTGTTGTTGTTTGATTTATCATCTACGGGTTTATGTCGAATTAATTTGATGGCCTGCTCCCAGTTGGCTTGTTAGCTCAATTGGTAGAGCGCTGCACTAGTATCGCAGAGGTCAGTGGTTCGAATCCCGTACAGGCCTGAAATTTTTTTCAGGTCTGATTTTCACTATTGCTCAAATAGTGCTTTACTGCGAAGGATCGTTCACATATACGTCTCATAACCGCAGTTCATACATATGTTTCATATGTTTGTTGTTGTTTAAATAAAGTTTGTTCCCTGATTTCTTAAGTGTCCCAAAATAGTGGAACCTAAATTCAAGAGACACCCTTAAGACTATAAAAAGCGTTCCCTCGATGGACCTGCGTTTTCAAAGGAGTTAACAGATTCAAAGGCCACGCAACTTTTTTTTTCAAGTTGGCGCTCAAGTCTGAATTTCTTAAATCTTGGTGTCTGCCGAGCAGAGCATATCTTTTGCTTTGTTTTTCCACACCTTTGAAAGTAGCATGTCCGAGCTGAGTGACTTCGATCACACTGCTGTCTGGGGTACCAGTAATCTTGACATGCCCCAAGTCGTGTAAGGAGTCCAGCGCAGTCTCCATTTGTTTACTAATGTTGACTGACTGCGATTCTGACTGCACGGACAGAAAAGTGTTGTGCATAAACTGTGTCAGTTTTTCTGTTGTTGTACAAAGCTGCAAAAATAAGGGATTTGAGGTTGAACAACCTACATCACGGAGATCAGTAACAAGAGGAAACCACATCTTGAGAGGAAAACCACATTTTTTGAGTCACTTTTTATTTTCAAAGGGAATTTTTGTAAGTAGAAGTCAAAGCAATTTTGAATTGATTGTCAAAAGTAATTGAGGATTTTCACTGGTTTTCCTTTATTGCCCTCTGTGAATGGTCCAAAAAACGCGCACCACTTTTTCAACCAATCGCATGCAAAACTAACCAAACGTGGCATTTTGACACACTTTTTCCGCCAATTCTCACTGGCTTCTTAAGATAGTTTCCTTCGAAAACTCAAACAAAATGCGCCCGAAAGAAAACCTTACAATGTTCTCTTGTTAAGGGCTATCTTCTTATTTCCATAGAGAATAATTTACTAAGAATAAATCACGATATTCTGCTTGCACAAACTCACTTTCAGTCCAATAAGTGTGAGGAGCATTGCTCTTAATCCTTTGCCATTGTCAAACAATAAACCACTCTGACAGCTCTCTAACGGGCCTGAAAATAGGTGACGAATCTGGAAAGAGAAAAAAAAAACTCACACCTCGTTGAAAACAGAAGGACAAACCCCACACTAATCGTGTCGCACATCCTTTCTTCCTTGGACGTCGAGTCTTGTTTCGCGCAAGGTGAATCAAATTCCTCTCAAGAGCTTTTTTCTGCGCGACGTGACTTATTCCACGCAAGACGTTCTCATTACTCTGCGATACGTATCCAATTTCTCGCGAGATGTGTCTCATCACTCGCGAGACAAGTCTAATTTCTATCAAGACGTTGTCAGTTTCCCGCGAGACAAATCTCATCTCTTGCAAGAATTGTGTGCTTCTCGCGAGAAGATTCTCAATACCCGCGAAACAAGTGTAATTTCTCACGAGACGTTCTCAATTTCCCGCCTCAATTATTTCTTACAAGAATTGTCTGATTCTCGCGAGATGTCTCATTCCTCACGAAATATGTTTTACCTCTCCTAGGATGTTACTCATACTCGCGAGACGTGTCCCATTTCTCGCGAGACGTGTCTCACTTCTCGTAAAACGCGTCTTATTTCACGCAAGATGTGTACGAATCCACAAGAAAAGAAAAGACAACACGGTCAAACCAAGGGCAGTATAGAACTAAAATAAAAATAAATCCTAACCTTCGGCTTATCGGAATCTTTGACAATAAGAATACTTTCTCCTGACGTTTCTATCCCAGCTCGACCCGCCCGACCAATCATCTGCTTGTATTGACTCTGACTGAGCACTGAGCTTCCCACATACGGCGCGCGGATAATCACCCTGCACACAAAACTAGTGCATTAGCTGCTTCTGAATAGCAAAGCTCAATTAACAGATATGATTATGAATTGGACAACATAAAGTTCTCTTCTCTTTTAATCAAAACTATGACGAATTTTAAGAGGCAAAATACCTATTGGACGAATATATTGAATTTTACAAATGAATCATAACTTTTTTCAACAAAAAAAAAATGAACCCAATAGTCCTCACAACAGCGCCTGCAAATGATCCATACTGTCCAATTACGCAGCCATGACACCTAGAATGTCCTATTGGTGCTCAAATTGAGCTGCTGTTATTAACCAATCATGCTTCCCCCCAAGGGAGTTTCGTTACAGTAGGTTTGATCTAATATGAGAATCAAAGCGCTGTAAATCTGTTACAAACCTCTTTGCTGGTAAATTAACACCAGCCGCTAAAGTTGAAGTGCAGGTCAGAAGACACAGCACCCCCTGACTGTAGCCATCCTCTATGAGTTTCCGTTCATCCATCGTCAGCCCACTATGGTGATAAGCAATTCCAAAAGGAATGGTCTTTTTCAGCACCGGACAGAGGTCTGAAGCTTCATTGTACAAAGCTTTCATTAGCTGAAGTCTCTCTTGACCTTTGACTTGGCACAATTTCCTAGTAACACATTAAAATTAACCCAAGCCAGTTAGATTCTTAACCATTTTACTCCAAAGATCTCATTGGTAAATCTCCTTATTGTCTACCATACAATTCTAATGAAGCTATTTCAGAGAATTTAGTATTGGATCATTTAGTTATTCCTTAACTATTGATCTGTTTCTTTTATTCTCATCACTTGTCCGCTTGGTGTAGTATTGATATTGTAAGGAGAAATTCTGTCTTGATCACTCATGGGGAGTCTAAGTCAAATGGTGAATCCTAGCTGACTTCTCAAGTCCTTCCACTTACTTGATCTATAAGCTAAATCTCCTAAACTGACCACACATTATTTTTTGTTGGTGGGCAGAGAGAATTTGAAGTTGTATGAAGACAATATCACAATATGATGAATTTGTGAGTTTTCATTACCTGTCTACTTGTCAGTGTTTAAAATTATAATGAGATATCATCAAATGATATCTCAGCAGAGAAAAGGGTCGAAAACGATTTCCGAGCAATTTTTAACTAAGAGTAAAAAATCTTGGAGCACTGTTCACAAATTCTTACCTGGGCATAAACTTGACAAGAAGCAATGCTAAGTTTTGACAGTTTTTCTTTGTAGAACAAAACACAAGACAGGAGTGATCTGGTATGACCTCCAAAACCAGGGATAACAACTGGTCTGGATCTTGCTTCAGGATCCTTCGGTCCTGGAAACACAAACAAAAATCTCAGTACAGTAGACATCGAGTTAGTGAAACTACCTCATAAACGTTATGATACCGCCCACACTGAGGGAACTGCGGTATGGCTTACAAGCATAACTTTATCGTCCAGTCCTACTATCTAGGTGAGAGAAGACTGCGGAAAGGCTCCCGTCAGTAGTGGTGACGGACATTTTGATAACCCAAGCAGAAGTCATCATCAGAGTCATCGTTAATTTTCTTGACTTTGGTGATGACTGAAAGGTTGTTGAAACGTCACTTGCTAATCCCAATGACAGTCCTTGGGACTTCTCAGAACTTCTCTCACCGGGATGATTAGACAACACAATCAAATGCTAATGTGGCTTCATGTATTTATGTTCTGACCTGCTCGTTAGAGACTCTCCTGACTGGTTTGCTGCATTCTTCCTCTGGATCTGTAGCCTTAGGAACTTTATAAATGTCATGCCCCACTTTTACAAACTCCTTTAGCTCAACCTGAGCAAAGACATATCAATCAAAAACAAGCTCACCACATTTTATCTAGTTGGTATGCTTAATTCACAGTTTTCCAGACTACAAACTGCATTACTTGTCACGACAACATCTTGTTTATCTAATTTGTTTGCAAATGAAACTGAAATGAAACTGTCTACAATCGGGTGCGCAAACACTGAAGCGGAGTCTGATTGCAATGAATGAGCGAAAACATCATTGGCAGCCTAAAACAGAATATTTTCCTTCTGTCCGTCAACAGTCAGTAATCAATCATCAGAGGTAAGTTTAAGTTTCTAATAAGTCATGATGAGGACACCAAATTGTTACCATTCTGATACGTAATTCTAGAGAGCGCTGATTGCAATGATTAAATTGGGAAGCATGTTGGAGAGTCTTCGTTTCCTTATTTGCTTAATGATAAATGTGTTTCAATGCCTTGAATACATGACATTTTTCTTTTCCCTCTGACTCATCAAGAGCTCAAATCAAGCAAATCTATTGTCACAGCTTGCTAGTCGGTAAATCACCAGGGCGGTGCAACGTACGTGTGTCTAACACGTTAGATATTTTTGATTATGTAATTTTTTCGTTGTCGACCCGTCACTTTTTCGAATCGAAAAGTTCTTTGTTTTACACAACAATGTAACACAAAAGAAACTTATATCACTGAATAACAAAGACAAAAATGTCGAGCATGGTTTTTGACCATGCGCGCATAAAAATCTTATAAACACGTCCAACTTCCCTGCATCTGAGCGTATAAAATGCGTCTACGTTGTTGACATATGTGCAAGTGGCACTGAACCAAGAGCAGGCCAATAGCACCATGCAATAGAAATTCTTTCGATAACAGTTTAGTTATATCTAGTACTCACTGGTCTAAAATCATTTGCGTACTCCTCTGCTTTTAAAAATTTTGTCAAATCCTTGATGTTTCCTAAAGTAGCACTCATTCCAATGATTTGGGTGGTGGCTACAAAATGCAATATAATCAACATCAAAAGTTAATATTCAAATTATAACAGAGCTTAACAATAGCCTTAATATCAAATTATCTATAGTATAAAACAATTCTGGACGTTTCTGTTCTCCCTTGATGTCCAAATATTTGACCCCATGATCTTTACATAATTTAAATTTACATATATCATCTTGCAACATCTATAACAGACACATTTGCAAGCTACCCCCCAATTCCCAGTAAACAGGCCAGACCACATCACAGTAATCTCGTGAGTGGGTCCTTTAACGTTCCCTGCCTATAACCAAATTAACTAATTAATAGATGCAGGAGACGGAACCTACAGTTTATTCATCCTTATGTGAGAAGACTAGAATGTCTATCCATTTCTTGATATTATAGAAAGTTAGCACATTCTCATTAGTTATTTTAAGACTATGAGTGTTGGTCCGGCCGGGGCTCAAACCCCCGACCTCCCACACAACAGTGCGGTGCTCTAACCAATTGAGCTAATGGGGAGGAGGTGCTAACCAGGAGGCAGTGCAGTATAGAAAAAACCTTGAGTGTTGGTCCTGCTGGGGCTTGAACCCTTGACCTCCCATACAACAGTCCATTGCTCTAACCAATTGAGCTAACCAGGAGGCAGTGCTAACTGGGAGGCAGTGCAGCATAGAAAAAAGGTGAAAAAAAAAAAAGTCATTGTGCAGCACTAAAGAGAACTTACAAGAAACAAACATGAGCTTTGCCAAACACATCTCTAAAGTAGCACCTCTTCCAGCCTCCCCTAACATATGCAGCTTGACAGATAAGAAAAAAAATACCACATTGTTACTGGTTGACTCAAAACTTTCACTCATAATAGCATCTTAGGTGAAAAGCAAAATCATCTGTTTATCTGAATAATAAGGGGGTAAGTTTGTTATTGAGAAAATGAAGTGCTGTGTCAGGGGTATTAAAAGATAATTTGGTTTTTTCAACTGAGTTGATAATATAACTTCACCACCTGTAAAGAGTTTCTGAAGCAAAAGCTTCAAGCGTTAGCCCTTTGCCTCAGACCTAAACCCCCTTTACTAGCCCTTCGTCCTTTATTTAATATACATCTGCTCAAAACACAGTCAAGTATTCAGACAAGTCATCATACCTCATCAACTACAACTAGACCCAAGGTTGAAATTCTGCTTTCTTCAATCAGGCCATTTACAAGAGCATTCGCCTATATGGAAAAAGTAATTAGAATATGTTTGAATAACTTCTTCGAGACTTATTCTGCCCAAGTTTTAGCTTAAAAACAATTCAGGAAGACTTCATAGTCTGAAGAGATTCTTAGGATAAACCTATGGTTGACATCTGATGCAAATAAAAATTCTCCTTGAGTTCCATAAGAAAAAAGGTGAAAATTTGGAAGGAGAATGTGATATTTTTCCCACCACCCCTTCATGAATTACACTTTGCTGGAATTTACAAACCTTCTCTATCGTTGCAATATACACAGATTTTTTCTTGCGTCGTTTGCGGGGAGGGATCCTTCCTCGGCTGGCGGCATACTCCTCTACTAAGAAGCCAAGATCAACAGCAAATTGAGTCAGAGATTTTACCTGTTGATCAAAAATAAGAAAAAGTTTATTAAGAAAGACACAAAAAGAAAAGGTACAAACACCACCTCACACAGCAAATCAAATGTCTAATATCTTATAGCTGGCTCACTATGAGAGGGTTTCAGTATAGAGCTTGTATGGTTTCCAAAGCAGAGTTTCATCAAGGCACATCACATAATTACTCTAACAGCAACAAGGGTTTTAGTTTGTAGTATTTCAGTCTGCTTGTAGTTTGTAACTTCTAGTGTCTTTTTCTTTTATTGTTACTTTCTGGGCTCAATGTTAAGAGCCCAGACAGGAGATTTTAAAAGAGAAATAGCCTAAAAAATTGAACCCTTTGAGTTGGAGTATCCTTACCATACTCAAAACACAACTTTCCTTGTTCCTGAGGGAGTCAGGGTGCCTCCTAAGTCTACACATGTACTAGCCTACGTGTAGCTGTACCCTCTCACCCCAAGGAGAAATAGGGGAAGGGTACATTTACATGTAGGCTACACATGTACATATACATACATGTAAAAATCAAAATAAATCTTTTCAAATTGGGATCTTAATGTGGCAATTAAATCAAAAACAAAGATTTACCTTTTCCTGTACAATGGACACAAATGGGAGAACAAACAAGACATCTTTCTCTTGCAAAAGCAACTCTTTGAAAATAAGAATTTCCGCAACTAAAGTTTTGCCTCCACCTGTTGGAAGGGAATAAATCAAGTTTCTTCTCTCCTTAATAGCTTCCAGATTGAGGCAGTCTTTTTGCCAGTCTGCAATGGAAAAAAAAAAGAATCAGTTTCTCTTAACACTCAAGATCTAAAAGTAGCTCTCCCTTTTAGCTTCCATATATTTCTTTGTAAATCATTAGAGAGGATTTGGTGTTCTATCAAAATGTCCTCCACCTGTTTGTTGGATGATGTATGAATTGCATTTATGGTTATTTTGTATTCCAATCATCATCATTATTATCATTTTTATTTTATCTTTAGTTTATTGTAATTATTATGCAGTAAATGGCTTGAACTCGGGGGTAACATGTGAAGGTGTAGTCTGATCGTCCGGGTGAGTGTAGTCCGAGAAGGACTGTTGTTGGTGGTAGTGACTGACGTTTCGACAACCTGTGCAAAACCAACCGATCATTTTACACTAACTGGAATAAGAACATTCTACTGACAACAATCATTGACTTGACTCTGATGATGACTTCTGCGCAGGTTGTCGAAATGTCAGTCACTACCACCAACAACAGTCCTTCTCAGGACTACACTCACCCGCACGATCAGATTACACCTTCACATGTAATTATTATGTTATGGTGCATTTGAATATATAAAAATTATTATATAGACTATTATTAAGATGTATAAACAACATAAGGAGAAATTGCATTTTGATCTTTTCATGAGAGTTTAGGAGGCAATAATAATGTTATTTGTATTGTGGAATTACAAATTCAATATAATATGTAACTCAGTAATACAGACAGAAGCTGGTCTACCAATTGAAAATAACTCAACCCTTTGACCACTATATTGAGTGATTATACCTTATTTCTCCTTAGAATTTCACCCCTGAATCAAACATTAAGGTCACGAGAATGAAGGAAATGATCAACTACAGAAACTCTCTGTTATTAAAAAAATTCTCCCGGTAAGCACCTTAGGAAATGTATTGGAGAATTAACAGAATGGATAATATGGCTACTCATGGGTATAAAAGGTCAAGTTAAACTAACTTACCATACAAACTATCAATTCCTTTGTACTTCTGTAACAACTCTTTGACTTTGTGAGGCAAGCCGTAAAACTGCTTTTTTTCCCCTTCTAATAAACTTGCACAGTTACCTCGTGCAGGGTTCAAGGCAGCTGAAGAAGTGATAATTTCACTTAAATTCAAAGCAGCTAAAACACCGTCATCGTCGTAAAAACTGGAATTGTTGATTATACTTTTGATTCCAAATGGTGAGCTAACACATGTTACATTAGTTTGTTCATGCTTGTGAAACCTTGCCGAACGTTGGGCTTTGCAATCCTGCGAGTCATTCCCCGTCCTGTTTGGAGTGCTGCAGTAGCGGTTTTCCTCTTCTGCAACTTTTAATTCTGTTAAGGGTTTCTCGCGTTTTCGCACCGGTTGATCGTCCTCCATTGAAGTTTCGGACTTTTTTCGAACTCCTACCATTTCACTCTTGCTACAGCTGTCATTTAAACTTCTTCGCTTCGAGCGTCTGCTTCTCCTCGCATCGAGGGTAGAAGTTTCATTAACTTCATTGTCTTTTGTCGTGAACTCTTCACTACTTTGCATGAAGTTTATCTTTTCCACAGCGAGCACATCTTTGCACAACCGTTTCTTGTCATTGCTTGAGGCACAGTGTGCTGCTCTTTTGATAGTATTCATCTATTCTAATACCCATCATTTGAAATTATTTAAAACCTGACGCGCTAACCATGGCAATCTTTGTACCCGCTAAGAGCCTGGCACGAATCTATCCAAATGACACACCAGCGGCACCGTAAATGTAAAATATGGATTGTGGAACAGAAGATCACAGACGACGCAAAACGATTACGACTATGCTAAGAGCATCTTACCAAAAGCATTAACCTTGGTTGTATGCAATTATATGAGGAACCGTTATTTGAACAACACGCTCCATGCATTTCTGCCCTTATGAAACCACTTATAAAAATAGACCTGATGACAAATTACTTCAAAGCCAAACACACACTCATACAGACACTCAACATTGTTTTTTTTTCCATATTCCACCCTCCTCTTTTGTTTCTTTATTTATTAGGGTTTTCTGTTGTTGTCCATTTATCTGTTTGTAAACGGCCCCAAATCTACTTCAGACTACATTTGTTGAGCACCATGAGGAAATAGTAACTCTGAAATTGTCAGAGAGAAAATACTCTCGATTCAACAGGCTTTGCTGCGCTCCTGGTAATTTCTCCTCACATTGTTCGTTGCACTCTGGTTTTTTTTTCCCTTTTTTTCGTGAGGGGGAAAACTATAATTTGCTTAGTTAGTCAACTATATAATGAGAAAGGTTCTGATGAATGTATTTATGTTTTTTGTAACCTTTGAAGCTCAAAGACTTTTGGAAGCAATTGCTCCAGAAATGTATAAAGCACTTACAGCTATTTTTTGTGAAGCATATTAGTTTGAGGAGTCCTAGCTTATTTAATGATATCTAAGAATCATTGCCTTGAATTCTTCAATGTTTGTTGGTCATTGCTATCACAAATTCAAAGACTTGTGGTGTCTAGCCTTATGATTGCCCTGTGTTGGTAATCCAAAGTCAACAGGCAGCCCATGATCAAGCTAGAAAGCCTTCTCTTAAACTCTCTTCATTATTTCTAGACAGTTCTCTTGATGTTGACCACAACTGGCTATGTCAGCTCATTTGCGATACATCCCAGTGACTAGGGTCATGGAAGTACCTCATCCAGGCTTTCCTGGTTTTCTAAATTTAGCTTGTACAAATATCCTTGGAACATCAACTCCTTCTTTTTTATTAACTGTCCTCCTGTGAGCATAATCACTGACTAATGTTTCAAATCCAGCCTGGTGGAAAAGCTTCTCAACCAAATCTGTGAAAGCAACACAAGGGAAAAAAAAAACATTGTGACAAGGAAATAAACTTTCTCAATAATTCTTACTATAAAAAGGTTACCAACCATAGAAGTTCTAGTAAGCCCCTTCCTCTAAAGAGACCTCTCTCTGAGGGATCCCTTCTCTATCAATTCCTCCCTCACTTATACACCTGCCTCTTTATCAAGCCCCCTCTCTAATTACTCCGCTACTCTAGAAATGTAAGCTTTATTGAGCTCTGTTCTATATTATTGGAAAACGCAGTACCTAGAAAGGGAATTCCAGGTAAAATTGCATGTGAAAACTGATATTGTACCTCCCCTTCTCTGTCAAGTCTCTCTGTCTAAAACATCTCTTTCTCCAATAAGCCACCTTTCCAAAAAGTACCACTCTCTATTAAATCCCCATTCTTTACAAAACCTCCCTCTCTAATAAGCCCCCTCTCTAATAAGTCCCCCTCTCTATTTTGCCTCTTTGTCTAAAACATCTCCGTCTCTAATAAGCCCCCCATCTAACAAGTACCCCTCTCCATTATATCCCCTTCTCTATAAAACCTCGCTTTGTGATAAGCCCCTATCTAATAAGTCCCCCTATCTAATAAGTCCCCCTCTCTATCGAGTCCCCTTCTCTATTTTGCATCTCTAAAACATCTCCCTCTCTGATAAGCCCCCTACCTAAGGAGCACCCCTCTCTATTAAATCCCCTTCTCTAGAACTCCTCCCCCTCTGATAAGCCCCCTGTCTAAGAAGTCCCCCTCTCTATCAAGTTCCCTTCTCTATTTTGCCTCTCTTTCTAGAACTCCTCCCCCTCTAATAAGCCCCCTGTCTAAGAAGTCCCCCTCTCTATCACGTTCCCTTCTCTATTTTGCCTCTCTTTCTAGAACATCTCCCCCTCTAATAAGCCCCCTGTCTAAGAAGTCCCCCTCTCTATCAAGTTCCGTTCTCTATTTTGCCTCTCTTTCTAGAACATCTCCCTCTCTAATAAGCCCCCTGTCTAAGAAGTCCCCCTCTCTATCAAGTTCCCTTCTCTATTTTGCCTCTCTTTCTAGAACATCTCCCCCTCTAATAAGCCCCCTGTCTAAGAAGTCCCCCTCTCTATCAAGTTCCCTTCTCTATTTTGCCTCTCTTTCTAGAACATCTCCCCCTCTAATAAGCCCCCTGTCTAAGAAGTCCCCCTCTGTCAAGTTCCCTTCTCTATTTTGCCTCTCTTTCTAGAACATCTCCCCCTCTAATAAGCCCCCTGTCTAAGAACTCCCCCTCTCTATCAAGTTCCCTTCTCTGTTTTGCCTCTCTTTCTAGAACTCCTCCCCCTCTAATAAGCCCCCTGTCTAAGAAGTCCCCCTCTCTATCAAGTTCCCCTCTCTATTTTGCCTCTCTTTCTTGAACATCTCCCCCTCTAATAAGCCCCCTGTCTAACTAGTCCCCCTCTCTATCAAGTTCCCTTCTCTATTTTGCCTCTCTTTCTAGAACTCCTCCCCCTCTAATAAGCCCCCTGTCTAAGAAGTCCCCCTCTCTACTAAGTTAACTTCTCTATTTTGCCTCTCTTTCGAGAACATCTCCCCCTCTGATAAGCCCCCTGTCTAAGAAGTCCTCCTCTCTATCAAGTTCCCTTCTCTATTTAGTCTCTCTGTCCAAAACATCCCCCTCTCTGACAAACGCCCTCTCCATTGAGCCCCCTCTCTAATAAGCCCCCTTCTCTAATAAGTCCCCCTCTCTAATAAGCCCCCTCTCCAATAAGCTCCCCTTGCTGCAATGCCCCCTTCTCCTTCAGTTATCGACAAGTTGTCATAGAGGAAACACAAGCGAAACAGAATTTTCTTTTAGAAATAAAAGTAAGAGGGACAACAAATAAAATTTGAATTTCGGAAAAGGACAAGGCTGATAAGAGGACTTCAACTTACCTTTTGAAAAATAATAAGCTCTGGTGCCATCTTGTCTGACATAAAAGTTATCTGACAGCTTGTTAGCAGGACTAAATCTTAACATGGCATGGTCGTATAACCCATAATCACGAAAGAACAGCAATCCACCTGGCTTGAGAACCTTGTTTGGATGAAAAAAATATTAAATAATGGTAAAAATTAATGTTCTATTGTGTCGAAGTTTACTGTGTGTGTGTTGTCCTTACCAAGCTGCAACAGAAAAAACTTAAGAAGATCAAGCCAGGCCTTTTTCATTTTGTCCGTTTAGTTATTAAAGTTACTGTCACCTCAGAAACAAGTAGACAGTAAACATACAAGCCACCGGTGCTGCAGGAGAACACTCATATGACCCTGGTAAAACTAGTTTGATGTCATAAAACTAACTCTTTACTTTGTGGGTGACCTATGAGAAGAATGTTTGATAAATTAATGAGAGCAATCACTAAAGTTTACTTTTTTACCTGTATTATATTATGAAGAACAGTCAACATTTTATCTGGATGGACAGCAGACAGGACAAACACCAAAGTTGCAATGTCCACACTACATTTTAACACATGGGACTCCAAAGCATCCACTGTTAGGTCACAATGGAAGGCATTTACTTTTTCTTCACTAAATGTGGGATGTTCCTTGACAAAAGTCAAACAAAATTTCTTGACAACAGTACATGAGAAGGGATGATAAGGGGTTATCAAATCCAGGGCTCAACACTAACTTTTCAACTTACTAGCCAAGTGGCTAGTGACATTTTATATGTTACCACAATTTCAGTTTGTTTACTAGCCAAACTGGCCGGTGGAAATAAAAAACCACTAACAAAGCTGAATTTCTACTGGTCTGTGGCTTGTAGGCTACTGTTAGTGTCACGCCCTGAAATCTGTCAATCAGTGTTATTTTTTGGTGCAATCCATCAAGGCAACGTTATTTGGGTTGAATCTGAATTACCAGACATTCCAAGCTATGATTGTACGGCACAAGTAAATATATGCTCATTGGTACAATGGAGGAACAATAAACCTTTTCCCTCTGCCATCAATGGAGTGTAAACCATTAGAATTCTAAAGAGTACACTAACCATTCCCACATTGTCATCAAATTTGCTAAAAATTCTTACCTTCACAAAATCAATGGCTCTTTTTGAAAAATCACATGCATGAATGAAGAGATTTGGGATTTCCTCAAGTAATGGGTAGAACAGATTTCCAACTCCACATCCAGCCTCCAATAAAACTTTGCTTGTATCAATATCTGACTTGAGTTCAATAAAGAAAAATTCCTTTCAGATTTGGAAAGCCACCATAGCTTCTCATGGATCAACCAATGACTTTCTCTTACAGGGCTCGACATTAATGGTAGCCACAGACTAATAGAAATTCAGTTTTGGCTAGTGGTTTTCAATTTCTATGAGCCAGTTTGGCTAGTAAACAAACTGAAATTCTTGTTAGTAACATCTAAGACAACACTAGACACTTGGCTAGTAAATTGAAAAGTTTGTGTCGAGCCCTGTCTAATCAATCTCATACAGCCTACCCCTAGTATGGGTTAACCAAAATAACTGATGCTACTTAAACTTGGCCTGCACCAACCTCTTAGTGAGAGGTGAGGAGTAAATGTTAATGAGTGGGGGGGGGGGGTGGAATAGTAGGGTCATTTTGCAAGATCAATGAGAGAAGACTGTTATAATTCCCTATTCAATTCTCCCAATTTTTTTTTCATTCATCCCCACGTGACCTGTGCCATCTGAAAACAAAAAACAAAAAAAAACAAGCATATTCTTCTTTGAATTGAATCAGATTTCCCTCTCCCTGTAGATGCAAGTTTTAAATGGATGATGACAGTTATCTACAATAGTATTTATATTCCCTAACAAAGATTTGTGATTGGTCAAAAAAATTCTCCACACTCTTGCAGAGTGAGATTCAAAATCAACACCAGCCATGCTTGGTGAACTTACTAATTCTGCATTTTATTTGTTCTTACTTTGAGTCCTCATTGCTTCCTTATGGACCCTTGTGACATTTTCCTTTATTGTGATTGGCTATTGTGCTTTATTTGGTTCCTCTATTGTGATTGGCTGTTGGGATTTGTGCTTTCTTTGGTTCCTCTATTGTGATTGGCTGTTGTGATTACTTTGGTTCCTTTGTTGTGATTGGCTGACATGGTTTCTTAGGTTTGGCTTTAACAGCACTCATTCTACATTCCCTCTATTCCACCACAAATAGATACAACCCTTATCGTATTTTTTTTAATTTAGCATAACGTTCTTACCTCACTATTTCTACCGTCAAATAACAGCTCTTTAAATTCTGCAGTGGTCCAGTGTCTGTCTTTGAAAAAGTTTGTGGCGTTTCTCTTATAAAATAAATCCCAATTTTTTTGGGCTTCTTTTTCTAGCTTATTCTGCTTAAATTCTGACACGATCTTGCTATCGTCATCAAGTTTTTTCTTCTCGTCTTCTGTAAGGACACGAAAATTAATAACTTCGTCCGCCATTACTAATGTTAACAACCGCTGACTGACGTAAGTATTTCCCATAAGGGTTTGCGAAACGGAAGTTAGTATCCCATAATCCACCACTTACATGCAAGGGATCGCGCTACGAAAGTCAACATGTCGGAGGAAAATAAGGTATTTTGACTGAACGAGAATTCTTTCTACATTTTACAAGTTATTTAAATCCTAGGGAATTTATATAAAATTTCTTTCTCTTAGGAGGTAAAGCCCGAATCGGAACACATCAACCTGAAAGTGATGGGTCAGGTAAGCCGCCACTGATTTCGTTGTTCAGGTGTTCAGCGTGGAACCGCGGTGCTAGTTTATACCCTCGAAAGAAAATGACGTTGAAAACCTTCCTCAAGGAAGATGATTTTTCTCATATTATTGGTGGCTCGGGATAGGTTTGGGTTCAACTATCACGGTATTGATTGCAAATTGAGACTACACCGTCGATCTAAGTACAAAAAAAACTCTAGTGAGAACAAGGAATTTGAAATCTACTTTAACTTCCTACACTACGGCTGTTACACTTTCGAAATCCTTCCCATTTTACCAGAAAAATGGCGCGTTTTTCGATATTCGAAACCGTTATGATTTGGTTTCCTGGAACGGTACCGATGTCCCGTGCTGTTTTGTTGATAACTGTGATTTGTGTATATTGTGTTCTGTGGCGGGAAACGCAACACACGTGCTTGTGTCGATTCGTAAAAGGCCACTCTGATGTTCCTGTCGTTGCAACTCTTTCACTCGACGAGCTTGTCTTTTTGCTACACAGGACAACACAGAAGTACATTTTAAGATCAAGAAAACCACCCAACTAAAAAAACTCAAGCAAGCATACTGCGATCGCCAGGTTTGACAGTCTCGAATCAAACATTCTCGCTATTGTGCTTGTGCTTAGTCATTTATGTGCCTACGTTGGTTGTCATATTTCCACGCTGTTCTCGTAAATTTAGATTGATGATCATTTCCTTTACTCTCATGAACTTTACATTTAATAAGGGGGTGACACTGTGGGGAGATATAAGAAGGGTTGATTCATGTATTTTTGTAAACGTAAACAAAGGTAGCTTTTACAAAAACGTAGATTTCTCAAATTAAAAACTATAACTACAAACAGTAAAGAACAGTAGAGGGAGGTGCAAGTTTCTCGACTGATCAGAGCAATTGTAGACCAAAATTCCTGTGTCATGTTTGACACTAAATTGAAATTTCCTCTTTTTGTAATTACTTCATACTTCTCTTAACCAGAAAAATGAACATATCACCATTAAAATGTGCTGTTCTTAATAGGAAGGCCTGTAATAAATACAAATTTACCATAAAGAAATCTACAGTCAAACTTTGATTATAAATAAACCTATCAGCATCGAAAAATGATGGTCTTACAGGAAAGCTTGTAATAAAGTTTAAAACCCAGATGCACTATCAAGAAATATAGGGTCAAACCTTGATTTTTGGGATATGTAAGGACTGCACTGATTAGTTTGGATAATGGAAAATAAATGGCCCAACAATAAAACTAAATACGTATCTTTTAAATCTTACTAACATCATTTGACATCAAACCAAAATACTGAGGTAAATCAGTTTGTTTCAAGCTGTTAAAGTTTGTGCATCACTACTTCTGTAATTCTTGGAAGCTGCATTAGCAAAATAGTGACAACATTGCTTTGTCTTTGCATCTATGTTAAACGCTTCCTAAAAGATTCACCAGCTTTGGAAAGTGGAACAAATTCAGTTCCAACTGGACTTTCTCTATGCCTGCTTTGTTTGATGGAAAATAGTTGTTATGGATCTTTTAGTTATGTTCTGTTTGTCTGTTTGTGTGAGAGCCTGAACAAACCGATTTAAAATTGGTGATATTGTAATCGCCCTTGCCAAGATGCCCTTGAGGAAAAAATGAAAAATAATGGATCTCAAATTTGATTCATTAATATTCATTCAAAAAATGTGATCAGAGAGGCAAGTCCAGATAATGAAAAATCAGGATAACCAAGGTCCAGATAATTGCAGTTTGACTGTATGTGTTAAAAGTTTAAACTTATACATTTTCAAAGATATGATCACACTGAGACAATAACAGTTTCTTAGTATTTAGCCAGCAAATGGTACATGTATTGTGAATTCATGCTAAGGGATTTGTTGTCTTCTTTTTTCAGGGCGTACCTCTTAATTCACTTCGGTTTCTTTTCGATGGCCAGAGAATAAACGATGATCAAACTCCAAAAGATGTAAGTATCAGAAAACATTTTAAAGATGGTTTTGAAGATCAGATCTCTCCATAAAAAATAGCTGAAGTTACATTTCCCTCCATGACATGGCTATCACCCTTTTCAAAACTGAAGGTTGCTCACCATTTGACACCCAAATATATTTTAGCTCAGAGAAACCCAATTTTGGTACTGGATATGGATTGATGAAAATTTAATCATGAAATAACATCAAACTATGCTATTAATTAAGGTTTTGGCTAATTTTGCTATAAGACATTTTCATTGCATTGTTTTCTCTACATATATTTTTGGTAGAAGATTGATTGTTTTTGTAGAGAAAGTCCAACAAGTGTGGTGACTCCTGACTTAAATTCACAACTCTTGTGATCAACATGTGATGTTTTTCTCCTATTACAGTGATTAATTTTTTTTTGCAGCTCGAAATGGAAGACGACGATGTCATCGAAGTTTACCAGGAACAGACGGGAGGGCGATGAATTTTATCCAAAGCTTAACAGTAACATCCATATAAGTTTGTTTTGTTCTCCTGCAGCTCAAAGGATATCATATTTCGACTTTTGTTCAATAGACAGGGTTCATTCTGAATAACCAAAAGGTTGCTTTTTATGAATGGGACTTTATGCATAAACCAGCATTTTATATGTCAACCACTAATATGCATAAGGGACTTGTTCTGATTAGTTTTGTTTCTTTTTGTTGTGAATAGTTTCAGACATTTTTTCCACTTCCATTTATTTAGATTTGTCCTTTTATAATTTGTTAGTTAAGTGTGCAGTGCGTCTTTATAAAATCAACAGCTTAGAATCATTAAAGTTGTTCTTTCAATTATGTTTTGCTCTCTCTCATGGGAACAGATTCCCAAAGTAGAGGAAATCACATGAACACAAGTGTGTCATGATTTGACCCTTAACCCATTAATAGCTGCAGCTTTTGTGAAAAACTGTGTTTTGAAGCTAGGCAAGCAGATTTTGGGTCACTGTTGTGGTTTTAAAAGCTCAAACTTACCACGAACTCATTCATAGCTTGTACACTCGACGGCCTTTCAATCCAAATGCAAAATGGCAGCCTGAAAATCTCGGGCAGGCGCTTAAAGCAAAATTTCGATATAGTTTTTGGATTGAAAAGTAATGCCCCACTTACGACTTTTACTTTTCTCTCTTTCTCCTGCCCTTTTTTTCCCCTTTCCTTGCCTGAAGTTTCTCCTCACTTGCTGGAAATTTAGTAGGCTTCATTTTGGTGTAGAGATTTTTTAGGAAACTACTCATTATTTTCAAACCATATGCACAGAAAGGTAGGTGGGTAATGTAACAAGATTTTCGTACAGATTTTCAGGTCAAAGTTACATGGTTTTTTGGCTATTTCTCCAATCTCCTTCACTCAATTGCGCTCATTCTGGTATCGTTAGTAAGATATTTTCAACCTGTTGAAGTACGTGCTCAAAGTCGTGCTCCAGGGTTAAAAGTGATGACGTCACAAGGAGTAGAAAGGGTGTGGTTCCACATGGGCGCTTACGGGTGCACTGGTCAATATGTTAAAACCCCTTTTAATTCCTCCATGAAATAGTAATGCTGAATCATTCTTGAAGTTCTTGAGGATAAAGGAAATGATTGCCAACCCAAGGTTACCTGCTTTGCCGCTTGCATGATTTCTGCCCCATGCTGCTTCTTTGTGTGTGACTGCTTGCATATGTGGTCTGGCAATCTGTCATGGCCATGTCACTTAAGTCATACGAATGTTCACCGCTATCCCAGCATTTCCATTTGGCAAGCCCAGTTATCAGCTTAACATATAATCAGTGCAATGAAATATATGAGGTTCATGTATTTTGAACTGCGGTATTAGATACGTATGATGCACGATCCTCGCAGTAGATAGCGATATTTAAGCAATAGCGAAAATCAGACCTGAAAAAAAATCAGGCCTGTATGGGATTCGAACCACTGACCCCTGCGATACTAGTGCAGCGCTCTACCAATTGAGCTAACAAGCCAACTGGGAGCAGGCCGTTAAGTTCATTCGTAATAAACCCGTGAAAGTGATAAATCGGTACAATGAAATATATGAGGTTCATATATTTTGAACTGCGGTATTAGATACGTATGATGCACGATCCTCGCAGTAGATAGCGCTATTTAAGCAATAGCGAAAATCAGACCTGAAAAAAGTCAGGCCTGTACGGGATTCGAACCACTGACCTCTGCGATATTAGTGCAGCGCTCTTACCAATTGAGCTAACAAGCCAACTGGGAGCAGGCCGTTAAGTTGATTCGTAATAAACCCGTGAAAGTGATAAATCGGTACAATGAAATATATGAGGTTCATATATTTTGAACTGCGGTATTAGATACGTATGATGCACGATCCTCGCAGTAGATAGCGATATTTAAGCAATAGCGAAAATCAGACCTGAAAAAAGTCAGGCCTGTACGGGATTCGAACCACTGACCTCTGCGATATTAGTGCAGCGCTCTTACCAATTGAGCTAACAAGCCAACTGGGAGCAGGCCGTTAAGTTGATTCGTAATAAACCCGTGAAAGTGATAAATCAGTACAATGAAATATATGAGGTTCATATATTTTGAACTGCGGTATTAGATACGTATGATGCACGATCCTCGCAGTAGATAGCGCTATTTAAGCAATAGGGAAAATCAGACCTGAAAAAAAAAAAAGGCCTGTACGGGATTCGAACCACTGACCTCTGCGATACTAGTGCAGCGCTGCACTAGTATCGCAGAGGTCAGTGGTTGGAATCCCGTACAGGCCTGATTTTTTTACTAGTGCAGCGCTGCACTAGTATCGCAGAGGTCAGTGGTTCGAATCCAGTACAGGCCTGATTTTTTTCAGGTCTGATTTCCGCTATTGCTTAAATAGCGCTATCTATTGCGAGGATCGTGCATCATACGTATCTAATACCGCAGTTCAAAATATATGAACCTCATATATTTCATTGTACTGATTTATCACTTTCACGGGTTTATTACGAATGAACTTAACGGCCTGCTACCAGTTGGCTTGTTAGCTCAATTGGTAAGAGCGCTGCACTAGTATCGCAGAGGTCAGTGGTTCGAATCCCGTACAGGCCTGATTTTTTTCAGGTCTGATTTTCGCTATTGCTTAAACAGCCCTATCTACTGCGAGGATCGTGCCTCATACTTAACATATAATGGCTTCCATTTTGGCCCTTATTCTTATGAAGCCAATACACCCCCAGTCCTCCCCCCTTCCTTCTGCCTTAGAGCTTCCTGCTTGGAAAATGCAAATTCTGATAAGTCCATCGGGAAATTTCTGCAAACTTGTATAGAAGAAGTTCATACCTGCAAAATCAACTTCTGCCTTAATTATATTTCACCTACTATTCCAACAAAGTATCTTCAAGGTAGTTGCACTGTTTGCCTCAAGTGGTGAAATTTATACCTCCTATCTTTAACATTATGGTCTATAATCAGAGCATTTCTCCTGGAAAGGTTTAGAATTTCCCAATTCTTTGTTGGGAGGGCTGGAGAGCAGCTCTTCCCCCCACCCCAGGTTAGCAGGTACAGCTAAATTTACAGATATCACACTGCTGTTTTCCATTTTACTTTATTTCTTTAATCAAATCAGATGCTTTAAACAATGAAATATTTTAAATTTCACCTTAAGTACACTTCTACATGTACTACCTATGCTGTTTGAAAGTTGTGAAAACTGGACAAAATAGACTTCACTCCGTTTCAGCCTGTACAATATCTTTCCTGTTTTCCTAGCTGTTTATTTCAACCCATTTTAAACCAAACAAATATTTTAAGAAATAATGATTCTGTAGAATGCCAGGAGTTTTTCAGGGTTCAAGAGACAATCCAAAGTATTTGTTTTGCTACAACACAAACTTAACTTACAAAAATTAATGTTAGATGAAGAAGCTGTGAGAACAAAGTTATTTTGCAAGAATACCTGCAATAGGTCCAATTAAACAAAAAACTGGCAAAGTATCTTGTAATAGCTTGGGATTTTTCACCATCGTAAGCAGATTAACCTACCTACTGATATGCTTTAACTTCAACCTGAACATTTCCCAAGTAAACAGTATTTAGATTCAATGTCACAGATCCTTTGAGACTGTTGGCATAAATCCGTTTATAAAAATTAAAATACTACTACAATTTCTGTGCTTGTTCTTTGTGAGTACCAGATTATCTCCAGCAAAACTGGAAAACAAAAGTAAAACCATTTCTGCACGAATTGTTAAGCCTGGATTCCACCATCACGTTTAATATTATCTCTGCAAGATTAAAAGAAAAGCTTTTGTATTATTTAGAAAGCAGTCATATTGGAAAATATTATAAGTTTATTTTGTCTGCTATTTGGTAACACAAGCAAACAGTTCTGCCCTGGTTGTTTTTGTACAAGCTAGAGAGAATCATAATTTGATTCAAAGATGGAAAATTTGTCTATAACTTTTTATGTGGAAAGATGTTTTTCGTCCAGTCACGAGCATAGGACAAAGAAAAAATTCTGAGTCCCTATGAGGAATTCGGATTTTCGCACTCCAGTGCTCTACCATCGAGCCACAGAGACTGATGAGCAACGCCCATTACAAAGTTCATATCTGACATGCATTCTTCATACTGATAGGATTGGCAATGTTGAAAGCGTCATGTTTTTTGTAAAGAATAAGAAAGATGGTAAGTTTTGACCTTGGTAAAGAAATATACAAAGATGTTTTTCATCTGGTCAGAGTGTGGAAATCCAAAGGTCTGAGATTCAATTCCTCATGGGGACTCAATTTTTCTTTTGTCCCATGCTAGTGACTAGACAAAAACATCTTTCTATTATATTTCTTTACTAAGCACAAAACTTACCATCTTTCTCATTCTTTACAAAAAACCTTTAATGTGATAAGCTGAATTTTACATGCATTCTGATTGGTTCTTAAGATCTATTGGAGACAGACACATAGTTGACATCGCCATTAACAACAGTTTGCTTTTTCGTCATTCACAACAAATCAAATCCATCTTGTCTTGAGTGTTAAGAAATACCTCAAAGAGATCATCAAACTGTAGTAAGGGCTTCAGTGACACACTCAGCTCCACTTCACAAGCCACTTTTTTTGAACAAATGGTAAACACCACAAGTGTACACCATTTAGTTATGGATGCACATGGGAGGTTGCTAAGCATGAAAGAAGTGTATGAGTTGCACGAGGCAATAACCAAGAGCAACTCTAGCCTCTCTAGTGCTTAGCAAACATCCCAAGTGCATCTATAACTCAATAGTGTACACTGTGGTGTTTACCATTTGTTTTCTAACATAACATTGATACATTGTAGCAAAAGAGCCTTCTTTAATTTAACAAATCCAACATGATCAGAAAAAACAAGTGGGCGTGGAAAACTAGTCTTTACATTTGCTCATGTCAGCAGCATACACCCATGGGCAAATGGTGGTCGCTGAATTGACCAATCAGAGTGTACACTTCACTTTGGTTATGTTATAATTGTTCTCATAACATGCTGATGTCATCTGTGATCTGTTACTGAACAGACATGTGGCATCATCAAGTGTATTTGCTGAATTTGACATTGGCTCTTAACCAGTTAGCGCATAAGAAGTTCTACAGTTTTGTAAAAAATGATAAATGTCTATACTTCATAATTCCCTATCTAACAGAACTTGCTTTTAACACCTCTAACAAGAGTACGGCAACAAGTATATATACCTAACACCTAATATCCCTTTCGTCTGCCACGAGGTTTCCCTCTACTTCTCCCAGGTCTAACTTTGCCTTTCCTTTCGAGGAGTTCTCTCTTATCAAGACTAAACCATGGGATCTCAAATTCCCTGTAGACAAAAAATTCATTCATCCTCTTCACTTCAATGTAAAACTTTTCACAATACTGCCTTACATAATTACTCATTTTTATCACTTCACTAGCAGCTTGTGCTGCACAAATTCTCTAAATCATACAGCTTTACCAATGATAGTATTACACAGGTCACCTACCTTTCTTGAAATAAGGGAACAGGAAACCCAAAGGCTACTACGGGAACTGTGTCAGAAACTTCAACTGCCATCACTAGAGGTTGCAGAATAAAACAACTATTATTCTTAACCCCTAGAGTTGTTAGAGTGACCAGCATCTCACTTCTCCTTACAATATCACAACTGCATCAACAGAAAGGTCATGAAAATAAAGGAAACAATCCCCAAGTAAAGAAGCTTTTGACTGTTAAACAAATTCTACTTCTCAACACCTTTTAAAATGTATAGAGAACAGTATGGAGAATATGAATACTGAAAAGGTTTTAGAGAGAAAATGTTGGATTAGACTCAGCCTTGGATATAATTCTGGTTTATCTCAGGCTTTTTTTTTTCTGTTGGCAAGCCCACATGAAAATACTCCCATCAAGAAAACTATGCAGGTTAATATCAAACCATGTTCTACTTCCATGAGCTCTTAAACTCCAAAGAGTGACCAAGACAGAACTTCTCCTTACAACATCAACACAATAGCAAGAAAACAGGAAAAATCTTAATCAAGGGAGGATTGTAGGTTGATCCAATACCAAACTCTCCAAACAAATCTCATGAAAATATAATGGCAGACAGTAACAAGAATTACCAAATGATATCTTGGGAGTGAAAGAGTGAATTGTTTCATAATTTTCTACAAGGATGCTGGGGCAATTGATTGTTTTTATTTGTATATGATTACAACAAACATCCAAAGACAGGTATTGGCAGCCTCATACCATCTTCAGCAGGTGGAAGGAACGATTCAATATTTTTGCAGTCCTCATCTTTACATCCAGATCTTTTCCCTTTCAGTCGAGCTTCTTCTCGATCTCTATTTTTCTTTTCAAGATTTTGATGTGCTTGCATTGCACGCATGTGTTGAATATCCCATCTTAAATCATGAACAGACAAATAGAATTTAATTCTCTAACATCAAGAATTATTTTTAATGTTGTGTTGTGGTAAAGGAAAATATCAACTCTTTGCGCTAGCATTTGAAATTTAACACTGCCAATTGAGGATTTTGTTGAATGATAAAATTACAAGTACAAAGAATCCCTGTTCACACGAAATCTTCTTACATTCAATTCCCCCTTCTCCCCAAACTTTTTTTGACTGATATAAATACCAGCAAGAAGGAGAAGATCATTTCAAATGCATTTAGCCATCACCTTTTCCTTCTCCTCTCCTCAAGTTCATGTTTCATATGCCTTTTTGTAAATACATCATCGTCAGTACTCTAAGAAGAAAAATAGATCAATAATTGACTAAGGTTAACAAAAGTGAACTTACCGAGAACATTGCTTACATTGAAAATGTGGAGAAAAACCTCTGGCCGGTAAACTAAATTCCGGCTGCACACTCATCTTTCTTTACAGTCGCCATCTGGTGACCTAAAGCCAGCAGCACACCTGGCGGTTTTATACATTGATCGCTGGGATCAGTGAAAATCACCAGGTGCACCTGGTGCAGCGATTACAATTTTCACAGATTATGGTTATATAAAATTGCCAATATATCTGACAAGCCAGATATCAACAATTCTATATGCTAATTGCAGTGATCAAATTCACTGCAATCCACAGATTAAATTTACATAAAAGAAATGGTCACCAGAAATAGAATGACACACTATACTGCTGACCACAACACTTGCTTGCAATCATTTTTAGAGGTTCATATAAAATCTTAAGGCTAAAGACCCTAACCCCAAGGTGAAAAACAGACAAGAAATGAAAAATTGTGATTGACAAATATTATATCAGGTAAATATATTTTTTTGTATCTAGAACCTTCAGTAAGCATATAAGGCAAAGAAAACACAATAACATATTGGGGTTTGGATTAAAGTAGACATAGGAAAATATCACTAAAATATAAAATACTCTATTAAATAGTAAATCTTAAACATGCCCAAAAAAATATTAATACACATGCAATAAATACCTCATTGTTCTCTGCTGATGATGAAGATCCTGCTGATTTTACTGATTTTGAATTCCCTGTTCTGACTGCTGCAATTTCATTTATTTGCCAGGTAGGAACTGAAAACCAAAGATAGCATTCTTCACCAAAATGACCCTAAGGTACATCACATAGATAATGATCTGCCAGGCCTTGTGTTCAAAAGTACTTCTCTGAAAATTACCATTCAATATTATGTCCAAAAAAAAAAAAGGGAAGAACTTGAAGAAACCATAAGTAATAAAATTGTAATAAACTTTAATTTTTCACTTTATCAGTTGAAAAGGTGGTATCATAGTGGTGCAAAGTTCCTTGACCAATGACAGAGAATAGAAAAGCAAAACCACTGTAATCCTAGATTGATTTAATACTCTTTGACTGTTAAACAAATTCTCCTTATCGGCACCTTAGGAAATGTATAGAGAACAGTATAGAGAATATGCATACTGATGTTAGGGTGTAAAATGTTTATAACATCATTCAGGGAACAGGTGAAATAAGAGCCCAGAGCAAAATAAAGGTCCCAAACAAGATCCCCTTTTCTTTTTCCTGCTCTGCAGGAGCTTTCAGATTATAAAGTGCTGTAAACAGACTTAATCGAAAGTTCCTGGACTGTAATTGAATTCTGGATCAAATTTTTCGTTCTGGGTGCAAAAACAAGTTGTTACAGTTTACCTTGTACATGGTTTTGAATTCTATCAGAGGCTGAACTCTCAATAGCTTTGTATGGAAGATCCGCTGAGTAACCATGCAGGTAAAGTTTTTCTGTTCTTATGTGTGTGTCATAGCTAAGGTCTTCGCACATATGAGAAGTCATGGTCACAGGTGCAGTGGCTGGGACCCGTTTGGCTCGCATCATTTGTTCTACTGACAAACGACGGCTAAAAGACACAACAAAACAAAAGCCACTTCAAAAAAATGATTAAGATTAAAATTTTATGTCTTCACCAGCATGTTGATGTAGACCTGACTAAACCCTGAACATTTGATAGAAATCAGCATTACCCCTGTGACTTCTGATAGACTTCAGCTAGACTCTTCTTTCAAATTGTCTTGTATTTGCACGTAAAACACAAGGAGAATTTGAAGTTGTATCAAGAGGCACTAAGGACTTCACTCTGGTACTCCTTCACATGAACTGATTCCATCTCTAGAGAACTTACTTATTCTCTGCTGTTCCTTTATTCCTATATTTACAAGAACACTACACTAATTTTTGAGAGACATTACCATTTAGGAGTCACTTGCTTCACATCCTTTTCTTCCAGAGCTTCCTCATAACCTTCATTGACATCTCTCCTTTTCTTAACTGCCATTCTTCTCTCCAACCGATGCATGCGAGACTCCAGCTATAACACAGAACATTAACAACAAATGTAATAATCAAACCACAAAAATAAATGAATAACTAGCGAATGGTTTCAACCACAGGCTAATATTTGATTATAGTCGGATCATCAGGTGAGGGTAGTCTTGTGAATGACTGGTTGTCATTAGTAGCAACTGAAGTTTTGAAAACTCTGAGCAGAAGTCATCATCAGAGTTGACTGTACTCTGATTACAACTTCCACCGAGGTTCTCAAATCATTAAGTTCCTAACCTCTGCCAAAAGTCATTTTCTACCCTAACTCATGATCAGCCTAAAAAAATGAAAAACTCTTTGACCTGATAAAACATTAGCTGTCTCGTATGAGAATATAGCAGAGTGCATGTGTCATATTTTAAACTAATACTTGGTATAGAACACTTGGCACCTTATTTCTGTGTAATTTGGAAAGTATGCATTATAAACATGCCCTGCCATACAAACTAATGGGATTTGAGGAAAAACAGTCAAGAGTAAATCTTTTTATGATTGAAAGCAATTAACCTATATGGGGTTCTGTCCTCGTGTACTGGTTCACAAGAGCCGATACAAAAGACCAAACAATACACAGCAGCTAACCAATTACTCCTAAACAAAGAAAGAACAATGGTAATTCCCTTGTGAACCAGTACACCAGGACAGAACCCTATATGGGTATTTTGTTTCTGGTATTATATCAACTAATAATCCCCTAGCTGACATTTTCCTTTCTTTCCTTGTCTGGTTGATATTATACTGATACTGAATAGTGAAATTCTGTCTACGTCACTCCTGAGAGTTACAGAGTTGAAGGGACGCAAAATTAATGGAAAACTTGCATTGTTTGAAATTGAAATTTAAAAGATTCAGTGAGCAGGGAGTGATAATTCTACATATGTTCCCTAACTAGGACTGCTGAGAGGGCCATTCAGCCCAAAACAACATGAAAACGAAACGAATTGTTCACACAAAAAAATCAATTTAGAGATAATTAACATTTGCCATGTGCCAACTTTCGAACGCAACGAATCAATTATTCCACGTGACCTGTTATGGGCGCCATGTTTGAATCTGCACGGAAGCCGCTGACCTCTCCAAAAATAAAATTTATGCAATTCTGTGTTTTTGCGAGCAAATAATTGAGACGATAAAACTAAAAATTATAAAAACATAACAACATAACTGAGCTTGTACCTGTTCCTTATCCAATTTTAGTTGATTAATCTCTCGATCCTTCCTCTGCAATTCTTCTTGTTGCTGTTGAATAAGCTCCAAATGAAGTAACAAAAGCTGACGTAACTGAGTTACTTGACCAAAAGCGTCCGTTTTATGGTTGCTGCCGTCACAAGCCATTTCTGGCTCTGGAGGCTTATTTAAGGGCACATCAGTGCTGGGTTGAGGCTGTTCTTTCTGTGTATCACTACTACTGTTGCTATTTTTCACAGCCGTCGAAGATTTCGATCGCAAAACGCGGGTAAACTGGCGTTCCGCTCGTGAGCTGGCAGGACCGGCCGCCAACTTGTTTCCCAAAAAGGGCGCATCAGTTTTCGTTTGGTTTTGATCCATGTTTCCAGTGCAGGGTAAGTCCGTGGTCATAACCATTTGGCAGATTTTGGTCCACGTTCTCTCGAACACGGCTCTAAAACTGTTTCGTTTCATTCGGGTCAAGAGCAGCCATTACAGCCCTCTGGCAATCCATGTGACAACAACATGGCGAATAAACACGAATGCGAGGCAGTCGATTCTCTCGAGAGTTACAGATGTCGTTTCCGGTATGACCTGCGGATATTGACGTCTGAAAAATTTCTTCTTTTCCACCACTATTCAAGTATGAGCATGCAAAACTGTTGAGCAATAATACAACGTATGCTGCCCAAGCACATTTCGAATTCATTAGCTGACGAAAGCTATTTACGACAAAATGGCGCTATTTCCGGTAGGGAGGGCTGGGAACGGCTGGGAAAAGTGCCTTGCTTGCGTATTTCCGGTTAAAATTTTCACTTAAAAAACCCTCTTTGTTTAAATGATGGGGCAAACTTAAACCAAAGCAAGATCAGCTGGTATCTGAAATTTTCTTCGATTCCGATTTCTTTCCTTTTATTTTTTATCATTCTTATCAAAGAAACACCAAAACATGTTTCGTCATTTATTACTCATGTCATGTTTAGTTGTGAAACTTTTATCGTTTTTGATTCTAGAGGAAAATTTCACTTTTCCCTTATATTACATTCGAAGCAAGGAGAAACCTTATTTTTCATTCTGCTTTATTTGAATTCTGCGCGATTTCGGGGATAATGAAAATCTGCTCGCAGGCTGCTATGATTGACGCGCGAGACATGCGCGAAAACAGCCTTCACCTCATTGGCAGTAAAGACTTTTGGATGCGTGTGCGTCGTTTTATATATCCTCCGCGGCCCTCATCTTATGGGATAACAAGCGGTAAATTCCGAGAATTGTGAGATTCCGAGGCCCCTTCGAAAGATTCCGGGGCCCCTTCGAGAGACTCCGAGACCCTTGTAAGCCCGGGATCAGCTTTGCCCGAGTTAACAACGTCCAAAGCTGCAAAAATAACTTGTCAGCGGCACCATATTTAACAACATGTTATGACCTAGCGACACGCGCGTCCCATCAAGACTTGACGTACGTCTGCCCACTACCATTTTCCGTGTCCAGTTTTCCCGTTTGTTTCACAATCACTGTTACATTGGACTGTCGTTTTTGGAGTTAGAATTCTACTTTACACTTGCCAGTGCTGCATCGCTGGGTAAAAAGGGGAGAACTCAGGTAATTTTATATGTAACATTTAAACAGAAACTCTTGGAAGACCCTTTGTTGATCAACATGATGCTTGTCGCAGGTCGATGCAGGTGTCATACAAAGAACGAGAAAAATGTCACGAAGGAAAAAAGAATGAGGATTAGAACATGTTATGAGGTACAGCACTTGCTATCTTGCTACAAATCGGCTGAAGATTTATTTCGAAAGAAGGAACTGAATCAAAGATTTTCGTTTGGCACTGAAGCAAGGTTCGATCGATGCATGAATAGTCCTTGAGAATTTGATGTGGTAGACACTTCTGATTAGTCACGTAGTTATTCATACTTTGAAAGAAGTACGAAACAGAGCAACGTCTTAAGAGGTTTTAAGATCGTAGTCTGTGGTTAGATAGAAATAAGTGAGCTTTCAGTTAATTTGTCCCACACCCCCAACAAAGATAATTTCACAGCAAGGCGCGGAAACCAAGTTCTTTTTCCCTTTAACTCCCAAGATCTGGTTGTTAATTCTCATCTCTAGCTGTTACACATTTCCTTGTAAGTATTTTAGGAGAATTTGGTGTTAGATGAAGATAACATTTTCCACCAGATAAGTTAAGAGTATTCTCATTACCTCTTTGCTGGATAATGTATGGATATTTCAGAGAGAAGTTACACGTTAATTACTGCTTTGAGTTTAAGGGTTAATTCTTTGAGTTTGGTGTTTGATGTTACGCTTTTTCCAGTACTTCACACTACTAATGGTGCTTCTTGCCAGAAACACTCTAATTCTTACATTGTTATGTAATAAAGCAGAAAAATTAACACATTTACACCACTAACATTACAAAGCTTTTTTTGCTTCAAACATAATTATTAGCCAGCTTTGGTAAAACTTACAATATATCTTGAAAATAAGATTCTTTGTGACACTATAACTCTCCAATATTTTGATTTTTCAACACCCCTTAATAATAATAATAATTTGATATTTATATTGCACAAATTAAGATGTGGATATGATCAAATGCTCATCACAACACTTTTCGGGGGACTTTGGCTGGACTGCATCAGCAGTTTACAAACAATCGAAGGAAACTTATTTGAAGATGCCCCCCCCCCCCCAATTCCCAGTAAACAGGCCAGACCACATCACAGTAATCTCGTGAGTGAGTTCGTTAACGTCCCCTGCCTTAGAACCAAATTAACTAATTAATAGATGCAGGAGACAGGACCTACGGTTTATTCGTCCTTATCCGAGAAGACTAGAATGTCTATCCATTTCTTGATATTATAGAAAGGTAGTGCATTCTCCTTGGTTATTTTAAAACCTCGAGTGTTGGTCCGGCTGGGGCTTGAACCATCAACCTCAACCTCCCGCACAACAGTCCAGCGCTCTAACCAAATGAGCTAAAATTTTTTGAAGTTATAGTTGAAGTTAACATTGCCATATACAATAACTCGCCATGCAATAATTTCTGATTGTGCAGTGGTATTTTGGATATAAAAAAGGTGAACATAAACGAAAAGCTTAAAATTGGTCTTCATATTCTAAGAATCATTGTCAACCACAGCTAATAAACTTTCATCTAATCACAACTACAATTTCTAAGATTTCCTTTTGTACTGATGTGTGATCTTTCTTTTTTCATACCAGGGCCTCCATGATATTCAGTTACATTAAAAAATATTGACAACCATTTGAAAGCTGACAGTGGAATTTACTTCCTTGAGATGTCGGAAATCGTGGACTGTATTGCTTTCATCGTTCAGAAAGTATGTTGGAGCCTCGGTGTTTGTGTGCTCTTTATTGCCAAACGTTTTGCAGATTTGTTTGGGTTAATATTCAACATCCTTGCTTGTCTAACCATTGTGAGACTACCCTTTATGTTGATGCAGTTCTATCACATGGACTCAATGGCCGAATGGCGATATGTGGGCTTTGTCCACTTTTTGTTCTTTCTGGTAGACATACCATTTATTCTCATGTTCATGGTTATGGTCTTGTTTACTGGGGGATTAATTCTTATCCCACTTGTCCGTGAATTCAAGGCAGATGTTGAGTTTAAAGATCTCACAAGGAAAGAGTGGGGAATATATGGTCTGAAAGCATTTGAGCTCCATGCAATCATTGGAAAGAATTTCTTTCGTCTCATCTGCGACATCTTGTGTGTTCCTTTGGCCATTATTTGTTTCTTCTCATGGAGATGTTGCATTTTTGTCAAAAAACTTCGAGAGAAGAACTACAAGTGGAGAGACTTTGGATGGAGAAAAACTTGTATTAAACAATTTTTACAACTCTTGGTCGATATTCCTTGCATTTTGATGGGTATGCTGGTTATGATGACATGGCGAGCCCCATTTTTAGTCAGAAATGTGAACGAGTGCCGGATAAGTGGTAAAATATGGAATCTATGGAGATTTAAGGTTTTTCCAGAATTTATATTTATTTTTGTTGATTTTTTTTGCCTGTTGCTTTTTGTTTTAACCATAATAACATGGAGATTGCCTTTTTTGGTGCACAAGCTTTACCATGCAGAGAAAAAACAATGGGAGGTGCGAAAAATCATCGGTGAACAATTTCTGTTGATATTTGTTGATATTCCCTGCATTTTATGTGCCTTTACTGTGTTCATTACCTTATGGAGAGTTCCCAACTTTATCAGAAACTGGGAAAGTGACCAATGGAAAACCAGGAAAAACTGTTTCTGTCAGATGGGATTGCTGCTTATCGACTTTGTCTGTATTCTGTTGTGTTTGGTTGTCATGGTAACCTTGTGGAGATTATACCCTTTAATTTGTGATGTCAAGAAGTATTATTTGAAGCCCCAGAGGGAACGATCCTGGAAAATTCGAAAGTCCATTTGTAAGAATATTGCTTTCTTGCTGATAGATTTACCAGCCATATTTCTCTGTCTTATCATATTTGTTACAATTTTGCGGTTTCCTAAGTTACTGTCCAAGCTTATCCAGTCTGGTAATTTCTTCCTGGAGTTTGCAATGACAGTTTACTACGAGGCTGCCATGTTGGTTGTGGACATTTTCTTTGTCCTATTGTTTGTGGTTCTGTTCTGCCTCAGGCCCATCCAAAGCTGGGTCCATCTGCTGGAAGACGAGGAACATAAAAAAAATCGCATTCTGAAGCACTACATGCAGTGGGTACCTGATATCCTAGAGAAGCGCTTCCAGAATCGGAGAGAACTAGAAGGTATCTTTTCTACTTGTTTAAAGAATCGTTCACCTGAGGTAAAGCTCTGGAATAATCTTCGAACTGTCAATGGAGATTATTTGGAGGAATTGGAATGGATTCGAAACAAAGTGAGAAAATACGAACTCGATGAGGAATTCGGATATTTGATTGATATGGTCAAATGGTGGGAGAAAAAACGGATACACAAGCTGCTGCGCTTGTACAAATGTGAAATGAATTTTTTGCTCCGCCGCAATCTCTCCTCTCACAATAACAACCTGGCAAAATTTAGAAACGAGATGTTGCGATATGAGAGTCACGTGACCGAGCAGTATCGCGCCGTTGAAAAGTTCACCATTCCTAAAGTGCCGCTGTGGAGTGAGGAATGCGGGCTCAAGACGCGCACGCGCAGAGAGACTCAGCAAACTTTGATCGAATGTCTTCCCAGTGGACAATTTTTCCTTTTGGTGCTTATACTGTTGAATTTAGCTCTGATTTACCGCGGGCCCGCCTTGTTGAGGAACCTCTGCCAGCGTTGGTATGACCGGAGGAACGCAGTGTTGAATTCTTGTAAAGAATATTTTTGCGATCTCGTGACCATGTGTAGAATTGTGTTGGTCTTGATGTTCCTGTATCGAGCGCCTTTCCTGATTACCGACATTACAAGAGACATTGTTTTCAAACACAGTTGGCGCGCTGTTCGTGAGACGGTCAAAAGATATCCAGCCATGATCTTAGAGGACCTCGTCCAGCTGATGCGTTTTTTTCTTAGCTGGGAGAGTGTGCGCTTCGTCTTCACTGCTTTTCTCTTTGGTCTCCTGATGCCTGCGGATTTAATTTTGACCATCATGAAGTTTTTGTTTTCGAAGGACTGCGCGTATTTCGTCACGGCTGTCTTGTATGTGATTTTCATGGCTTTTCCGTTCCTCATACCGTTTTACATCAGCCAGAGAATAGACTCTGACACATTGACAGTCGTAATCAGCGCATTCGCTGTGATTTTGTTGATGGTTTTGGTGATAATGGTTGTCCTTTTGCTCAAGCATAGAAATCCATCCAACAGACAAATGCACGTTCAAGCAGACGCGCTTTTAATTGAACCAACGCCCTACGACTACGTACGATTTAACTGGACAAACATTCACGTGATCATATTTGAAATCGTTGAGTTATTACAGCTGTTAGCGTTAGTGTTCGTGACAAGTGATCTACCGATGCCTGGCGCAGACACTCTTAGCACTGCTTCTCAATATTTGCTTTTGAACTTCGCTTCTTTTAATGTGAAGCTGTGGCTGACTTTCTTTATATTCATAGTGTGGTTTTTCTGCTGCGGCGCGCCCGTAATCTTGGAGAGCGTTCTAGAGCATCTACCCAAGGGATCATGCGCAGGACACATGGGATGGACTTTGTTCTTGTCTCTTTTCGCCAACACCCTGTTTGTAACAATTGTGGAGAGTTTCCTTGCCTTTGTAGCCTGCAAGACCAACGATTGCCCTGAGCTTAATGCGACTGTAATCGCGAACATTTCGAGGGGAAATTACTGCGTACCCGTTGTTCTTATCGAAGAACCTAGCATGGAATGCTGGGAAGGAAGCCATAAGGCCATCGCCTTCCTAGGCCTCCTGGGATTGGTTTGGTACTCGTCCACTGCAATCGTTTTTGGGACCAAATATGGCGATGTAGAACACCCGGGCCAGGATTTGAAATTTTCTCCCGCCTACAACATATTCATTAATTTCGTTAAAGCGTTAATGGTGGGTGCGGTCGTTTTGGCTGCGGAACATCATATGATCGTGTTGTCCCTGCTACTCGTGGCGAATCTAGGTGCGATTATTTTCACTTTGACATTCAGGAGGATTTTCAAGTTTCAACTGTCAAATTCTTTGGTGTTGATCATCTGGCGCGCAGTAAGTTTTATTTGTGCTGCCCTCGCAGCTGTGGCAGCTCTTGTTTCTAAAATAAGAAACGACCCCGACTCTCTTCTACCTCTTGTTATTTTCCTCGGTGGCTGTCTTCTGGTGATACTCGTCGCTCTCATTGCATCAATTTACCTCAGAAATCGAAGGAGAACTCCCGTAGAAGAGCAGCGCAGAACATTCCGTCAAAAATTACTGTCGTTGGAAACAAAATTGGTTCAGGAAAACTATATGATAAACTCTTGGACGAAAGGCCGCGCCCAATGGAAAAGACTGGTGAAGAACGTTTACGAAGCACAGAAAGCTGACCGCTCCGTCTCCCCGTCAGTTTATGCACACCTCCAAGTACCAGCCCTTCCATTCCCTCCACCTCCCCTAGAGGAAGGACAGATAGCTGAAGCAGAACCAAGTATTTCAGCTTCCCTTCCCCCTCCCCCTACTTATGATGATCTGTTTCCCAACATCATGGGACCATACGGTGTTCCTCCCGTCCCTCCACCTCCATATACTGAAGGGATAACAGACGATGCGACTATAGACGAGGGGAGAGATGATCCAACCCCCCTAGCACTACCCCCAGAGACTAAAGACGAGTCTGCATCTGGGAGCCAGTCTTCCTCGGACGACTCGGTCACTATTACGTTCACAGATGCGGCACTAAACTTGGAAGCTGAACGAAAGCAATTCATTGGATCAGGCACGCATGCCCCACCCTATTACACGGATGAAGAAATGGTAAGAATGATTTGCTTTAAAAGAAGTCACATTCAATATCGAAAAAAATAGCCTCCATTCGCCGCAAAAATGAACCCGTAAATTTGTCCGCGAACATGATCTGTTCTGATGCACCCGACGTGAACTGTGAGCTTCGAGGAATTGAGAATAAACATATGTTTTGTGTAATGACAAATAGACAAGTATATTATCACTTCAAGCTGAAGATATTTTGTTTATTAACCATCATGTATTTCTTGAAACAAGCGGGGAAAAGGTGTTGTCGTTGAAAACGTTTTCTGAGTGGAATGAATGCCTAGCCTCGCAGTGTTTTCCGGTAAACTTTAATTATCAAAGATGTACTTCTCTTCTTTTTACAACAGCACAACGCTCGCCCATCTTGAATCGACTTTCAAAGAAGATTGTGTTTTTTTTTTCCGTCGCAATTTACAGTATCATTTGGGTGAATTCACCTGATAATCTCTAGTTTCAGTGGTGGCATTTTCGATCACGTGACGCGTTAAGAGTGACCGTGCGGCATACGAAATATTTGTCGAATTTAAAGACAGTCGATTTTTGTGCTGTGCAAAATTAACAGTGAACTAGGTCAGGAAGAATAGATTGAAAAACAGTTAAAAAATTCCCACTGATCCTAAGTTAAAACCAAAACATGTTTTTTCTCTAGGACACTCGATATGTGGAGCGGCAAGATTCTGAGGACTGGAAGCTATGGAATATCAACAGCATGGAGTGCAATGGCACAAATCTGCTGCTCGTGCTGGAAGAGTACATCCATTATTCTGCATTCTCCTTCTCCTTCATTCTTCAGCTTCCTCTGTGGCGTTCTGCCGTCAAAAAATGTGACTGGCCTGGCTTGCTGCACTGCCTGACGGTCTTGGAGGGTAGCCTCACTGGAAAGTTTAACACTCCCACCGGAGTCGATATATCGCAGGCTCACTTGAATGTCCCCATATTTGAGCTTCACCCAGATATTGATACAGAAGAACCGCCATTTTACGAACCTGAATCGCGAGATCCCGAAGTAATCCGAGCGCAGTCCGACCGTGAACGATCACGCGCACTCGCCGATGTGAAAAATGTCGGCGAATTCGGTGAACAGTGGGCCGAGCTTCTCGACAAACTTCTACCTACAAAACCGATTACGAAAAACTGGGTATGGCTTGAAGAGGTAGGTGGTTTCCATGTTTACCTGCGAAGGCCCATTGAAGGGACCATAACGGAAGTGGGCCCTAATGGAGTAAAGATGGCTAGGGGAGCCTCGATTGCGCTGCCAAAACATATCCAAGGCACATTGTCAGATACTAAAATTACATTTGATAAGGGATACGAGCCTAAAGGGAAAAAAGGGCCCGTTTCTGTTGCTGTTAGTGAGCTGGGACTCGTGAAAATTGATGAGAAACTGTACGTGACAGCTCAAGGAAAAAAACTGAGGTACGACAAAGCATTGGAAAGTATGAAGACTTTAACGTGGAAATAAACTGTGCAATTTGCGATAGAATTTATGCGTGACGTTTGCGTGACGAATGTTTGAAGCCTTACTTAGAAGTGTCATGTAAGTCACGCCTTATGATCCGAGTGTTTGTGACCCGTCTGCGACTGTCACCGAAGCAACGAATTTCGCCTTCAAAGGGAGTTGAAATAATTTTTTCCTTTCAAGGGAGTAAATAATCCTTTATTACTTACAGCGGATGACTTCCTGGAGTAAGTATTAAAATCACGAGGCAAAAGGTCATCTCAATTCCCTTGGGGATTGAACTTTTGACCCTCACACCGAGATCTAATTATTAGTTCTCCTTACTGTTTACCATAAAATTCTTATAATTTTAGTTCAGAGAATGTAGTATTTGATCAATAAATAAAACCCCAAAGTAATGTGTTTCTTTATTCTCATCACTAGTATTCGAAAAATGTCTATAGCTCGCCTGTATGTGTCCTAACCAGCAGAAACATTTATGCTGGTAGGAGCGGTAGTCCAAATATGGTAGACTGTTCTTACTATTTCTTATTTTATCACTTACATTTTTTTTTTCTGAGAAAAATAATGTACAGTAATTTAGGATTTTTAAATAACGCATTTTTTTAGATTTTGAAGACTGGTTCGCCTAGATTAGCACTTGCTCTCTGTCTGTCGGTCAGCCTAGCTGTAACTTTTATTTTGAGAATAAAGAATAAAATAAAATGAAGATTGTTGTTATTGCGAACTCGGCCAGCTTCCTTGAAGGTGTGTATGTGTTCGTTTATCACCGTACCTTCACCTTGGGTATCTCCGACTGTGAGCGCATACTCGGGAGGAATTCGCCCTTGGGCCTCACCTTGATCGAAAGCAAGGAGAGCACTGCCTCCCAAGTTGTAGAAAATTGTTTGAAAGATGTAGCTGATAATCTTCGTGCGAAACCCTTACAACCTGAATATTTCATCTAAAGCAAAGCAAAAGAAATAAAAACGCGCGCTCGTGAGCGCCACGCAAGATGTTTTTTCAAAAAAGCGTGTGTTCTCGCCGTTTTGTTTCCGTGTCGACCACCAGTTGCTTTTTGAACAAAGCAGATAAAAAAAAAAAGAGATATTTAATGTTTCAGGTAATTCGCGGTTTTACTGGCAGGAACGCAAATGTAAACATAACCATGGTCATACTTACATCGTAAGGATTAAATGTACAATTCAGTACATTAGATGAGAGGATTTTAAATACTGCCCTTAGAAAAATTCTGATCTTAGAATGACTCACTTATCTTTTCAACGAGATTATAAAGGACGGATCATTTCTGAAAAGAAACCCACATTTTTGTTTTTAAATTTGTAAGGCCACAACAATTCTCAGTACACCTTTTCCCAATGGAGACAATGCCTTTAGCTGCAAATTGACGCTAAATTTACAGTCTAAGTTTCTCCTGAATATCTGTTACGCGTCAATCAAGAATGAATAAGTCATAAGTGGGTCTTGATATCTACACAATGAGTGTACGAAAACTTATTTCTTGATCCGAATTCAGCTGTAAAAAAGGTATGAGCGCGGTCGAAAAATTATTTCTTAAAAAAACTGGCGACGGGTAAAAGTCAAACGAAATTTTTTACTCAGTTTTCATTCATGGTTTTTTTTCTTTTTTTCTTCAAGACTCACCAGCGACCGATGTTACAGCTGATCCTCTAATAGCTCTCGTGGTGATGTATAAACAAAAACCGGGTCACGCCTCAGATCCCTTTGACATCGAGCAAAATCAAACAAGACCGAACAATACTCAAGTACAAGACAAAAGAATATATTATCTTTAACATAAATAGTCCAGCTGAAGTTTTTGACCGTTAACGACTCGCGATTGAAACAGTTTTAAATTTTATTTCAACCTTCACGGGCAAAATGCGTGCGGATCGGTTCTCTGGAGAACATATTTGCAGGCGTTTTATAACCGCATTTTGAGCTATAATATTTGCGGTAAGGTCATTTCCTATTCGGAATCGACCTTTCCGGAGAGTGGGTGATTTAGTCAACACTCCAGTTCTACCAAAACACCTGATGCTAAAAACTTCCCGGAGACTAGACGCTCATTTTGTAAAGACGTCAAGCCAAGCTCGATTCGAGGATTTGAAATATGGGCAAGAAGCACCTCGTAACATAGAGGTAAGGCTTTATTGTTTTTTCTCTCTCTTTTGTACTGAAAAAATTGTGTACCAAACAATGAATTACGTACCGAACGAAAGCTTGACAACAATTGAACATTTCTTTCTTTTCAAAGTATATCATTCGAACTAATGCAAACAGTGTTTACGGTTAAAAAACCACGTTCATGATCAAGCCAAAATTTTCCATTTTAAATTTCCTTTTATCCCAACAAAATACAGAAAGTGTGTCACAGATAAATCAGTCTTAGTTCCCGAGATGTAGCAAATATTCTGAGGTGAAAATATAGGCTTAAATATATTGTACAGCACGGCGCAAAATGTTATTAACTTCGCTGTTCGGCCATTCATCCATTGAATTGTTAAAACGTGGGACGCGCTCGCCATTTCCAATAGTCTCTTTGTTTCGAGTTTGAATTTTCTTCAAAAGAAACTTTCACCTCCCTCTCTTTTGTTTCTAGACCCCCATCATGAAATTTCTACGAATTCTTGAAAATCCGCAAATAATTTTAAGAAAATAATCAATGCTAAAGAGGTTTGGAAATCTTACAAATTGACTAATGAACTTCCTTTATGTAAAAGCTTCGCGTGTGAAATTAAGTGGAGTGTCAAATTTCGTTTTTTTATTCAATAATTCTTCGGTTTCATTTTTATTTAGTTTTTATTCAGTTGACGTTACAGTTTGCTTATAGAGAACCAGCGGCTTCTATAAGTGATATTCGTTTTGACTGTCGATACTGATTTACATTTTGTTTGCCGTGTTTCGGCGCTAAATTGCAGGCTGAGATCCTAGAAACACATTGGTTTAACCAATGGAAGCTATGAGCGCAACAGCACATTTACTCCTCATTTGAAACTCAAAAATTCTTTCAAGCTGTACGCCTCAGCGACGAAATTAATAAGAAATGAAAGATGATGAAATATTGATATGTGTGGTGTAGATATGGCGAGTTTCGGATAGGACTCAAATCTTTTCAGTCTTCAGTAAAATCTCCCATAACTGCAAGAAGATCACTCAGTATCAACTTTCAGTGGCTTCTTTTAGTAAATAGTAATGTAACACATAGGTAAAAGACAACTAACAGAAGAGAGATTACAAAAAAAGGGAAAACCACTTGTTGGTTTGCGCTGAGATCTTTTCTTTTTTTTTTTTTTTTTTGTTCTTGCGGGAAGTAAACATCTGTCTTTTTTGGAGAAAACGTAATCAGCAATTTATAGTCACAAATCATGATTTGCATTTGCGTTCAAAAACACTTCTCCCTGGGAGAGGTCAGCAATTTTTGCTGACGATAATGGAGTCCGCATATCAGTATATATATTTTTACCGTCCGGCAGGCCAGCAAGGAGATTTTCCTTAGGACTTTATCCAATGCTTCTCAGTTACGGACATGTCATATCCGAAACGCCATTTGTTGTCATTTTAACCACGCAGTTCTTCACTCTTTTGTGAAAATCTCTTCAAAATGTTTCCACGTTTTTTGAGCAAATGTTTTAATTAGGTTACTGTTCAAACACGCATTGACGTCTTTTCCCCCGATGTTCGCGTTACGCCTTCCGAGGCTTAGCAAATGCAATATTTACTAATCTCCGGTATTTTTCAAGAAGGGTTGGAAACCAATTGCTTACAATCATGTACCGAAAAAAACAGACGAAACAGCCTTATCAAGGACCAAATTTACATACCACTGGGAGCATATAGCGGATGCCACAAGGAAATTTAATTCCAAAGTTTTTATCTTTTTCAGACCGTGGTTAATGATATTTAACATCTGTTTCAAATTGATGTCGTCAAACTATTATGCGATATCAAAATATTAAGAAGATGTTGTCAAATGTGGTGGTGATCGAGATATCCTGAAAAGTTCATATTGCTAGAATATTTGTGAAGATCAGCATTTAATTATGGAGTTCAGACGTCAGTAGACAAAAAAGCGATGAGTTACATGAGTTACCTTACCAAGCAGGAAAGCGCGAAACAAACTGGAGAAATTTCGAACATAGGACTGTTAAAAATCGGAAATTCCCTCAAAAGAATGTGAATTTTTAAAGGATGTCACAAACATCGTCAGTGTTAATATCCTCGGGAGAAAAATAATTAAAGTTGCATTTGCTAAGATTGGCGTCTTCGTCTCAAACTTACCCACCCATCCAACCCCCCCCCCTCCCCTGCACCCGCTTAATAATTCCTGTGGTCTTCTCGTCTAAAAGCAGCCCTTTCAATGGCTGAAAAGTCCAAGATGCTTTCGACCCATCTTTATCTTATCAGACCTATCATGGGGTATTTCCACTTCTTGCCGCCTGAAACCAAAATTCTTTAACGACAAGATCGCACAATATTAATCGTCATAATCAACTTGAAGTTGTAAAATGTTACTTATCGCGCAATATAATTTTGCTCATTTAGGTTCTGGTTGAAAAAAAAAAAAGAAAAAAACTAAACATGCGTTTTCTGAAACAAACTTTAAGTATTATAATTTTCATTGCTGGTAGAGGACAGAGACACTTGATTTGGTTAACTTTGTTTTCGTTTTTCTTCAAATCATCTTAAATTTGTTGGAATTCTGTTTGTAAACCTTCCTAATGATATTTCATTTTTCAGAGGAAGTTTAAGCCCTTGGACCAGTTCTAAACATAAAATAGATTTTTGCTTAATTTCTCAGAAAAAAGTTTTTAAAATTTGTCAGAGGCTTTGTACAAACACTCAGAGGTTACTAAATGGCCTTTGTACGTCTGACTGGAAGGGTTGAAATACACACCGATTGAAGAGAAAACACGGAGCCCAGTTATTCCTGATAACGTATAAATCATGCTGGGTAATAACTTTCATAACTACTGATGTATTTCGGTTTCTTTCGAACAGCTCGTTATGAAAACTGAAAAGCAAGAGTATTTCATTTTTTTTTGAGGAGGTTGAGGCCCTTGAACAAGTTCTAAATATAAAATAGATTTTTGCTTTCTGAGGAGGTTCACGCCCTCGGACCAGTTCTGACCACGAAATAGATTTTCGCTCAATTTCTCGGAAATAAGTTTTTAAAATTGGTCTTAAGCTTTGCACAAACATCCAGAGGTTACTAAATGGCCTTTGGAAGGGTTGAAATACCTCAGATTGTACAGAAAACCCAACCATAAGCTGTTATTCCTGATAACGCATAAATTATACTGGGTGATAACTTTCATAACGTGCTACTGATATATTTCGGTTTTTTTCGTACAGCTCGTTATGAAAACTACAAACACGAGTACTGGAGAAAACCATCAAATTTGTAACGAATTAAATGTAGCTGTTTGTTTCAAAGGCCGGAAATGAGAAAGTAAATAGATAAATATATAAATATACATATATAATCAAATAAATATTTGAATAGACTAGACAAAGATATATCAACAACTAGATGAATTTGAAAAAATAGTCAACGTTGCAAGGGAAACTGATTTGAGGTCGTTAGCTACTAACTACACCGGTAATACAGCGAATATGGCGGCTGCGAAAATGCATGGAATCTGTGTCAGTTTGGGTGTAGTAAAATCCCTTCTAATGACTCTTTCACACCTCTGGATTGAAATCAATATGGGTTGGACTGATCACGGTATGTAAAATGTTATTTGATCCTTTGGAGAGCAGTATGAGTACATGACCATGTCCCACGCGCGAGAATTAGTCCGCGAATTCAGTCGCGTTCGCTGTATGATATAAAATGTAGCGCAGATTGGAACAGCATCTCTTTGTATTGAACTTGGAGCTAAAGTTAGTGGTCCTAGATGAAATTTTACTTCACTTCTTGGTGTTTCATCCACGTTTGATCATCATTGATCGAAGGAGAAGGTAAACACGAGGTTGCAAACGTCGAGGATATGGCTTTACCTAGTTTTCGAAATGAGCTGTTTTGGGGTTCGCTTGTTTTGAACTGGTAAGTGTGTTTGTGGATGTTACGTTAGACGATTTGCTTTGTTCCTTATGCAAAACGCAAGGCGTCGTTTACGCTATCATGAGAACTGGCCCGTAAAAGGTATACACAACGACTTGTGATGAAAAGCTTAATTTACAATACCCTTGTTTAGAGGTTAAACACGCCACGCTAGAAAATTCAGTGAAGCGAATAGACCGTTGTTTAAAGTTTTCGGACGTTATAGTTTTGCGTGTCTTTAAAATGACTGCGAGGAAGGCATTTAGATAAACAGCCAGGCAGTCATTTAGGAGAAATAGTAATCAACACTGAAGACATACTGACACGGGCCGCATATTCCTAACTAGCCTGTTAGGAATTTTCGCGTTAATTTGTTACTATCATATGCATTTTTACTGTCTATAATTCGCAAATGCGTGAGTTTTAACCCCTCAGTTTGCTTTCAGTATGCTTCAAAAATTTCAAGAGGGCATTTAAATTTCCTTTATGATTGTTTATCTAATACGCATTTTACTATTAGCCATGTTGTAACGATAAATTCAATATCCTTTCTACCTTCTGTTGGCATGAGCGTTCAACTCTGCGAACTCCATATTTTCACTGAAAGCAAATTCTTCGGATGGCCAACCAAGTTGGGCTATTTTTAAAATTTTTTTTTCTTAATTTTGGTAATCTAATATTTCTTTTTCTAGCCTTTTCTTCCGTAATTTTATGAAAAACTTCTGTTATCTTAGCACGCTTGACTGTCCATGTGTTTCAAATTACGCCAAGTTCCACTTCAAGGGCGACAAACGGAAGGGTTTCTCTTTTGCTTACAGCATCTTCAAACAATTTTAGGAAGCGGATTTTAAGTGCATTTTCATGCTGAGGGGATATGTGACATCACGGACGAGTAGTATTTAGAAATTCGATATGTTCCTTACATACACACAATTGCGTTGATGTTTCCATGCCCACAAAAAATTAAAACCAGCGTCTATAAACAGATAAAGATAAGAGGGGTCATTACGCTTTTTCTCTTGTTACACCATGGGTTTTAAGACACGTAGAATACTGTAGAATGGCGTACGCTGAAATACCCTTGAATACACCGGCTTTACCCCCATTTTCAAGGAATCAAAAGATAACACTGAGATGACTAGCTACGCGGGTAAAAATCTTCTATTTTATATTTTGTCTGATTTTGTTTACAATTTTTGTTTCTCCGCGCCACTAGCACAGTGTCTGCTGGAGAACACACACTGCGAGTTAATCTCTGTTGCGTCAAAACATTGTCGTGAAAACGCATTATTCTTAGAATTTTTTGCTGTAATATTAACTGTCTATAGATTATACTTTTCTAATAACTTTCCAAATAGCAAACCATAAGAAATTTATGCATTTGAACTACTCAATGCTGAAGCTTTGAAGCGTTGGATGACTTCTCAAGCGTGTAATGAAAAGTGCTATAGCATTTTTTAAGAATTGTGCTGTCCAAAATTTCTCAAAATGAAAGATTACTCTATACCATTTAAAAATGAGCTTAAAAACTTGTTAATATGCATCCTGTGGCCTTGTGTATAGATTGCATCAATATTTTAAGTGTACCTCTCAATTCGTTGCAAACACTGATTCAACAAGTTGAATTCAAATTTTCATTCATGCGGTCAGTCCATCACAATCAGTTATAACATCTTTTTTCTACAACCAGAGGGCCCTTAGCTTGGATTTTCATGACTGCACCGCTGCAAATGAAAATTATTGATGAATTCATTTTTCTACCCAAGCTCTGCACAGCAACGGCGTGAAATAGCTAAGTTTTGTGTTGTAAATCCCATTTGACCCCTCTCATTTCCTAACATCAATGTACATATTCTCCATACTGTTCTCCAAATATTTCCTGAGGTGCCAGCAAGGAGAATTTGCAATGAAGAGCCTTTTTAGTCGGTGATCATTTCCTTTATTCTCGTTACCTTAATGTTTAATTCAAGGGTGATATTGTAAGGAAAAATAAGATGCTAGTCTTTCTTAGGGTTCAAAGGGTTTATGATGTAGGGGGAGGTCTGGCGCTGGTAGAAACAGTAGTCCCATGAAGCCACCCACAAAACCAGGACTCGACACTAACCTTTTAACTTATTAGCCAAGTGGCTAGTGATAACTTAGATATTACAATAATTTCAGTTTGTTTACTAGCCAAACTGGCTTAGGGAAATCGAAAACCACTGGCCAAAAGTGAATTTCTACTAAACTGGAAACACTTAGAAGATAGATACATTCACTTTCTAACATACAGCGTTTATTGAACAACTTCTTCTTTATTTCTATAGGCTATGAACGCTCTAGAGATTATCATTACCGTTTTACTTCTCTGCCTCTTGGCGCTGGGCGTGTACTTGGCTACTTTCTGGACAATCTCAAGGAGGAAGAAAGAAAAGCATGAAGGTGGCCGTGGGGAGGTGCCGTATAAGTATCTGGAAGAGGAGGCCGAGAATGCCCGGAGGAAAGTGGCAACTGCTTACGCACAGGAGACTATGCCAAAAATAACCATTACACCAGTACAACCAAGGCCTAACTTCCCAAGGGTGAGGAATCCTGTCTGTCTGTACTGTCTGTCTGTCTGTCTGTCTGTCTGACTGCCCGACTCACTGACTGATAGAATTGATGAGCCATTGATGAGTCAACTAACTAGCACTCGCGCGACTGACTGAGACACTTACTGAATCAGTGACAAGTTGAGACTCTAGATCCAATTGACTGGCTGACTGATTGTCTCACTGAATGAATCTGTCCTTGGAAACTTTGCTAACTGACCAACAAGCTGTACAGCTAACTGCTCACCTGAGTTGACCAACTGTCCAGCCGTCTAGCTGACTACAGACACACAGACAGACTGACTAGCTGACTGTTTGGCTGGGTGGGTGGCTTACTAACAGACAGACTGACAGATTGACAAACCATTTGGCTGGCTAGGTAACTTACTTACCAACAGATAGACAGAGAGGCAGAGTGACTGACTGTTTGAGTTGCTGGCTGTTTAGCTAGCTGGGTGGCTTACTACCAGACAGACTGACTAACTGGCTGCTTAGCTAGCTGGGTGGCTTGCTACCAGACAGACTGACTAACTGGCTGCTTAGCTAGCTGGGTGGCTTACTACCAGACAGACTGACTGACTGGCTGCTTAGCTAGCTGGGTGGCTTACTACCAGACAGACTGACTGACTGGCTGCTTAGCTAGCTGGGTGGCTTACTACCAGACAGACTGACTGACTGGCTGGCTGCTTAGCTAGCTGAGTGGCATACTACCAGACAGGCAGACTGACTGGCTGCTTAGCTAGCTGGGTGGCTTGCTACCAGACAGACTGACTAACTGGCTGCTTAGCTAGCTGGGTGGCTTACTACCAGACAGACTGACTGACTGGCTGCTTAGCTAGCTGGGTGGCTTACTACCAGACAGACTGACTGACTGGCTGCTTAGCTAGCTGGGTGGCTTACTACCAGACAGACTGACTGACTGGCTGGCTGCTTAGCTAGCTGAGTGGCATACTACCAGACAGACAGACTGACTGGCTGCTTAGCCAGCTGGGTGGCTTACTACCAGACAGACTAACTGACTGACTGGCTGCTTTGCTAGCTGGGTGGCTTACTACCAGACAGACTAACTGACTGACTGGCTGCTTAGCTAGCTGGGTGGCTTACTACCAGACAGACTGACTGACTGGCTGCTTAGCTAGCTGGGTGGCTTACTACCAGACAGACTAACTGACTGACTGGCTGCTTAGCTAGCTGAGTGGCTTACAGGCAGACTGACTTGCTATTTGTCTTACTCCCTGGTTGACTAAGTGTCTTACGTATTTCTTTAACTACGCTGAAAAGCTTCACTTATCTTTCAACTTCTTGTTTTCTTTTTCAGAGTTTATTATCGTCAGACGAATTACTTTCAACGGAAGACGAGGGAGAAGAGGAGCCTCACAGTGATGAGCACGTGGATTTAGGAAGACTTTATTTCGCACTTAGATACGATCAACACAGGTACGGCGTAAAACTTTTAAAATCAAGTCACTGTCAGTCCTACGTTCAAGACATGATTTGTCGCTCTTCTTAGATTATTTAATGATTTAGTAATTCTTATTGTAGTTTCTTGTAAGCATCAAAGTGACACACTCTCATTGGTTTTTGCTTTGCTGCACAATGCATGACAGCTTTTCTTGAAATACCACTGAAGTCACGCCAGGCTTCTGTGAGAATGTGGAAGACGTTTTAATACTGTTGCATTGACATGACCACCCAAACATCCACATGCATGCACTTACTTGCATTGGCCGGCATGCACTTGATTTACTTGATTTCTTTTACATTAATTCTACTCCGTAAAAGGTGATGGAAAACATTTTAGAGATCTTTAGTTTGATAATCCTCAGAATTACAGATATTATTAAATTATTAAATTTAAATTTATACCGCGCAGTTTCTATAAAAATATTCAACTGCGCCTTACAATAAATATTAAATCAAAACTAAAATAGAAGTTCAAAATTACAATTCTAAAATTCCATAATAAATAAATAGATAAATAAAATAATTCATCATTAATGCAATTTAATCATAACAACTATAGTAACTAATTAAACGCCCTATTAAATAAAAAAGTTTTAAGTCTAATTTTAAAAATATCTAAACTGGAAATAGATCTTATTGTGGTAGGAAGCAGATTCCAACGTCAAGGGGCGGCACAACTAAACGATCTATCTGCCAGGGTCTTCTTGGATATTATTTTCGGGAAAGTTAATAAAGCTGCGGAGTCATCGTTGCGCCTTAAATTATACCTAGACGGCAGCAAGACAGATATTAAATGGCGCAAGTAGTCGGGCGCCATACCATGCAATACCTTAAATGTAAGAAGAATTATTTTATATTCGATACGATAACAAACAGGCAGCCAATGTAATTCGCGAAGTAGAGGCGTGATGTGGCACGACTTCGGAGCACAATAAACCAAACGAGCACTAGCATTCATAACACGCTGCAGTTTAGACAACTGATATTTCGGTAACCCATACAGAAGGCTGTTACAATAATCAAGTCTACTTGTTATAAACGCATGAACTAGTGTTTCGGTGCTACTTCTGGATAAGTACTTCCTAATATGTCTGATATTATAAAGATAATAAAATGCACTGCTGCATGTTTTGGTAATATGTACATCCATATCCAAATGAGGGTCAAACCATATGCCCAGATTACAGACTGATGAAGAAGGACTAATATTATAATTTCCGACTCTAACGCCATCGATAGACACCTTTGTGAGCTGCTTTCGTGTCCCAACAAGCATCTTCAAGATATCTTCAGGATCCTTAATTTTCATCTTGTTTCGTAGTTCTATGTTGATCGTACGTCTTATCAGAGCTGAGGACATCCCCATGGAACGAGAATCCACTGGTACCTACGTAGATGTCAACATCCTTCCTCTGAATCTGCAGAGCCACACGTTTGAGCCCAGCGACACTACAATTAACATCAATTTTAGGTACAAAAAATTTATATCTTTCATCATTCTGGCTTTTCAAAGAAGTCTGTGTCGGGAGGATCTGGACCCTTGTAAAAGCAAACCATGAAGAACCAAAATCGCATAATTGGAATCAAATAAGTGTATCTAGTTCATCATTTCCCTATTTAAACCAGTCTATTGCAGTAGACATGGCCGCCACGATATTATTGACTGTAGCATCTCCGAAAAAATACTTATAACTTCAGGAGTAAAGTTTGATTTTTCTCTTGCTTTTTGACATATTTTCTCGTGATTGAAAATAGCTTTGCTTTCCTTTTTTCAATGCAGAGAGGTTTATGAGTTTCCGCTGTCATTGGTGGACCTGGCACTGCAGACACTCAACTTGCACATTTTTCGATATGACAACTTTTCCCGCCGCACATCTGTTGGCGACGTATTTCTGGCTCTAGCTGAATTAAGTGCGCAGGGGATTGATTTCACCCGAGAAGTGTTTCTTTGTAGAAATATAATCAGCCATCACGAGGTTAGATGAACAGTTTTATTTCAGATTAGGGAGTCGAGAATCTTATGAGAAAAAAAAAACACTAATCCCCTTTCGATATGATACCCTATTTGGCAAGTTTCTGCTTGACCTGGCACAACCAGGGTTTACCGCACCCGTTACCAGCTTAGCTGTTTCTCCTGCCACACGATTGCAAGCTTTCCTACACTTAGTGGCAGTTCCGTGATTTTCCCGCCCTTGGCGCCGGTGGCATGTTTTCCCGCGCTTGATGCCCATCCGCGCTTTACATCAGGTCGCTGATTTTCCCGCGCTTGTCTTTCGTTGCATCTTTTTCACGCCTGTCAACAAGTTTCAGGTCTTACCGCGCTTAGGATCCATTGCATGTCCTCTTGCATATTGCAAGGATTGCTTTACCTTGACTTTCTTTGCACATCGCTTCTTGCGATCCTGATTGGTCCAACTTATAACGAGTGACTCATAAATGCTCTCTTTGTTTGTGGCTTCAAGAGAGACCGCTTAAACTAATGATTCTTTATGTTACTTTTGTGCAGATCTACCGTACACTGGATAAAGGAAAACACAGGCACCCTACTGATAAGGAACAGGAAGACAACGAAATGGTACCGGAATCAAAATTGACAGAGAAAAAGGTCAGACGTCTTTATCGTATCCTTCTCTTCTCAAATCTTTCTAAATCACCTTCGTCTTATCATGCCGTGTTAACTTTTCTCTACAAGAGATAACCTTGCTTTCTTAGTAATCGTCAAGGGAATATCAAACTCGGAAATAATATGTGATTGCATTGGTTTCGCTGAAAAATCCGATTTTTTATTTTAAACATCAGTGTTCATAATTTGATTATAAACAATAGTGTCCGAACTTAGACATTATGTCCAATTTTTTATTGTAGACACCAGTGTCCGATATTTTTTTGTTTACATTTGAGTAGTCAACAAAGCTAAAGCCATTTCCTAAACTAGAAAAAAAAAAAAAACAACTTAACCCCATTTACGAACTGATCCTTTTCCTTTTATTTCGCTTCATTTTGCATTAGTCTTCCCTATGTAGAGTCTCTCTTTGGTAGATATTCACTGAGCGTAAGTGTAAATCGAAGAAGAGGCCGGTCACTCGTTCGGTTTGCTCTTTTACTCATTGTGGTCACTAAAGATACACAGGAAAGCTACTGCGTGTCACAGCCAATTACGTGAAATTTCCTTGACTTATTTTTGGCTCTTTGTGACTTTTACCTTTGTTTACGTTTAGATAAGCCGTTTGAAGGCTTAATTTTCTAGTCTACGGCACTCAATCGAGAGGGACTCAATCGCCTTTTACAGTTTTTAGAACTAAATTAATAACTTTTTCTGCTCATTGTGTAGGTGGGAAGGAAAGTCAGTTCTCAAAGAATGTGGGATGTTCTACGAAGGGCAGTTATGTCCGGCTCTTACAAAGGAGACATTTTAGCATCTGATTCTGCCATGTACTGGGAGTCGGTCTTCACGCCTGATGTCTCAAGTGCGGCGAGTAGCCCTCTTAAATCACCAGGGTTCACATACTTCTCAGACCCAGGCCCTCTTGATGAACCACTCGATGAGAGCAGTGAAGAGGAAGGTACATCGTGGAAAGGAAGGGAGGAAGCTGCCATTGATTCACCTGTAGATGAATCTGATTTCGATTCATCTGCAAATGAACAAGGTGACGAGAGACGCAAGGACAGTTCCCAGTCTCCTCCGATCAGGCATGTGCAACTCTCCCCAGCTCCTGAAGAGTACTATCGCATAGTTCCCATTACACCTTTTACCAACCCCTCTAAGGAAAGAAGAGAATCAGCCGAACGGTCTTATTCCTGGAAACTACCTCAAACGTACACATCTCGTGATCATGATGTAGTACAGACTCTTTCCCAGGCCTACAAAGAGCCTCGGGTAGTTCCTTTTACTGCTGTTTCTCAATTTGAACCGGGACCCCAGCCCAGTAAATCCGTTTCCTTTCAATTCTCTCCGGCTAGAGATAGAAGTGGATTAAAAGACAGTAGCTCTAGGACTTCTCGACAGAAAAAGTCAGGTGATACCAAGAAATTCGCATTTCGAGGAACTAAAAAAACTGGCACATCCCGACGTAGACTGAGATTGTCCCCCAGAAAAGAGCCCGATGGTGAGCCCGATGGTGAGCCCGCCGAGAAAATGGTCAGCGCGGTAAGAGGAAAATCTAAGCTTGTAGTCACAAAGTTACGGTCCAAGTCTTCGCTGAAAAGTGACAAAATGACTTACCAGCGAGAAGAAATAGAACCTTACGAAGATTTATCGTTTGAAACAGCTGAGGATGATTCTCTTTTGGGGGATTCTTCAAGATTATCAGAAGATGTCACCGAACAGCTGGAATTTGAACTTGATCCTCCACTGAGTCTTCCAATGAACTTCCCATCGATCTCGACAGAAGACTATCGAACTCCGCCGATATCCACATTTAGCAATTTTTATTCGATTACCCGATCACAATCCGATCCGAACGTCGATGCCGAACGATTCCGAAGATTAGGAGGATCATCCTCGGAATACCGACGAGTTCGTTCAATGTTGGAAGTACACGATGATAGGACGACAGATGATGAAGAAAAATGAAATGAAATGGTTGACATGGTTACCATAGAGATGTAGTTTTTATCAAATTAATATGGTGGAGTTATTCTTCAATCTACGGTAGTTTTTCAGTTAAAGAAACGCCAGTGCCTATTGACGAAGAATACATATTTAAAGTGCAAAATTATGAGAGACTTGATTTAAGTTTAAAAGCATTGTTAATTCGTACAAGCCGTTAAGGCTTCAGAAAAAAAGTTTTCATCTTCAACACATCTTGAAGAATAGTTACAATCAGCGACAAAATTATTGACACATTGACCTTTTCAACCTCTATTGTTGCAATTTCATATCTTTTGCCCTCGTTGGTTAATCTATTCGTCCCCTCCCCCCCCCCCAAATAAAATGTTTCATGAATTTTTAGCTACATACAGGCAACATTGAATGAGGACGGGGGGCCTTGTTAATGATTTAGAGTGTGGTAGAAACAGGAGTGTTATTCTACAAATGAATAGGACTCTTCAAAACATGATGTGTCGACTAATTTTGTCGCTGATTGTAGGAACGAGTTTTCTTCGAATAGAATTTAACAAGAAATTTTAAGTTGAATATATTCCATTTTCCAAAGCTTTTGTCTTTGCTGAATTCACGAGGAAAGCTAGAGCACCCAATGCGAGAAGAAAAGAATCGATACGTTCCAAACGGTTTTCTAAATGTGCTTCCCGAAAATATCAAAAAAACTATTTTCAATTTCTGGAATAAATTATAGGAATTTTGAAATTCAATTTATACGAGTGAATTTCACCACGTAGATTAGAGATATTTACTTTGTGAAATATGAGATCATTCATAGGGACAGCAGGGTGGAGTATGTAAGGTTTATTTCTGTCGATAAAATTCCTGTATGGAACATTTTTTTAAAGCGAATGTCTGATTTCAAATCGAGAGAGACAATTACCCAGGATGCATTTCTGCGACGTTTCATTTAGAGGTGGAGTGGACAGTAGCGAGAAAGGACAGAGACAAGGAAAGGCGAGAAGTAATTTCTACTGCCTCACCCCTCCCTTTTCCTTCTATTTGACCGTCGCCCACCCCTTGGTACAAATTTATTTCTCTCCCCAGCCCTCTCCTGTTGTAAAATTAAAGGTGGCGGCTATATTTTCACCAAGAAAATACATAACCCTCGCGGTTTGCAACGGTTTTTTCTTCTCTTCAGTCTGCTTCTAAAGGTTTCCGTTTAATTTTGAATGTAGTTTCGTCAAACTGTGAATAGTTTAGTACGGTTTCACAGTTTCTGTCAATGATCGGACAGAATACGAAGCCCCAGACAGCCGGTACAGCGTTTAAACTCAGACAAGACTGTCCCAATTCACCACTAGTTTCCGTCTTATTGACAACAACTGTTGCTTGAAAACTGGCAAGTTCGATTGTTATGACTAGATTGATCTTTTTTAGCGCACCCCGTCTTTACACACTGCGCGCCAATAGAACAAGCCCCAGGTCGGCATGGCTCCAATATTATCGATTCCAGCTGGCTTTTTCTCTGGCTGAGATGATGGCTCCAGGCAAACTCGGATTCGAATAGTCTGATAAATCAAGGTACCCGCCTGGGTATATCATAAACCAGTGACAGAAGCTTATGACTTGTAAGGTTCTGCCCTTTCAGTCTTAAGTAAAATTTTTGAAAGATGCATTTTTAATCAATTGATATTTCATTTCAACGCGGAAAATATTCTTGTATCGAACCAGTTTGGCTTTAGAGCCGGAAAAAACTACAACTGACTGCTTGGTTGACTTAGCAGATGACATAGCTAAAGCTATTGACGAAGGTAGCTATGCTGTATCTATATTTCCTGACCTACGCAAAGCCATTGACAGTTAACCATTCTATTTTACTTTCCAAACTTGTCCTATATGGTATTCGTGCCGGTGAAAACCAGTGGTTCAAGTCTTACTTAAGCAAACGGAAACAAAAGGCGTTCGTAAATGGTGTCGAGTCTAATATCTACTTATTGAATTCAGGAGTACCGCAAAAGTCAATATTAGGGCCATTTCTCTTTATAGTTTATTTAAATGACATGGTCAGAGCTATTACTTTACTGTTAGACTTTTTGCAGATGACACACATCTTTAACAGCAGTTGGTAGTGATTTAGATGTATTGATCCAGCGAATAAATTCCGAACTACCACCAGTCTATGAATGGCTACGCTCAAATAAGTTAACCCCGAATTTGAGTAAAACAAAATACCTGGTTTTCCAACCACGACAGAGAAATAATTACAATTCATATCCTCCCCCTTAAATTAGCCGATCAATGCCTTGAACAGTCTCACACTCTTAAATACTTAGGATTAGTTATCGATTCCTTTCTGTCATGGCATGATCACATTGATCATATTAGCAGTAAAATATAATCGCAAAATTGAAACGACATGTAACAGTTCAATCTCTTGTAAGTGTAAATCCTTATTTAACATACGGCTGCGTATTGTGGGGCAATAATTACGAAGCTCCATTGTCTCAGTTGGTATAGCTACAAAACAAAGCTATAAGAATCATCAATAATGTACCAATTCGCGACCATGTTACTCCCCATTATGTAGGCCTTGGCCTAATTAAGCTGCCTGACATAGTTAAATTGAGTACGTGTCAACTATTCTACGATCATATTGTAGACAAAAAATCTTCTAATTTTGCGCTTTCTCTTGTATCTGAGATCCATGATTATGCCACTAGAAGAACATCTTTGCAGCACCTGAACCCTAGCCCCTTCAGAATAAATATAAGGAAATTCTTTCCAACAGTTATAGGGTGCTACTATTGTAATAGTATTCCATATCTATACAGAAGCTTACTAAAAAACTTTTTAAAAGAGCACTTTTCTCACATTACCTTTCTCAGTACTGATTAATGTCTTCCTCTGACCACGTTGTATTTATATATTTGTTGTGTAAGGTGTGATTCCTTTTCCCTCTCTTACATTTGTATCTTATATCTTATTTTATCGCTTCTTTTTACTGTATGAAAAAATGTAATTTAAGACGGTAAAGGGCATCTAATTAGCTTGCTATATTATGCCCTTCTCCATCCTCTTTCTTATCTTACTTGTAATTGTTCATTAAGCCTTGGTCAAACGGCGCATGATAGTCGATGATAGTTGATTCTCTTCAAACTATCACCAACTATCATTCGTATGGTCAAACGGCCAAAAAAGTTGGTGATAGTTGATGATAGTTCACCGACAGTCGCGCGAGCAAAGTCACGCGAGCAGCCTGTGACATCTCTGTTGTGTTAATCATACGAAAAAATGTTCCAAAGGTAGGGCCGGGCCTCATGTTCGTCTATTAGACGTAATATCAGGTCATTACTCCATCTCGCCGTTGAACGTTTAGTGAAACGCATTTTTTTCGGCGGTGTCTCTTCGAATTCCTACGAGTTGACGCTTTCTCCAGATTCTTGGTTTTCAATATTTTCTTTCTCATTATTATTATCTTGGGTATAAAAACGAATTTCTGAAGCTGAAGCTGAGCCTCTCGAGGAGCTTTTGGAGGCCATTTTAATCGAGCCCGCCGATTTTCGCGGAAAAACATGACCAAAAACTATCATGAACGCGTGCTCAAACGAGAAAAACTATCATCGACTACCATGAAGAATTTGAACAAGCTTAAAATGAATGATAGTTGGTGATAGCCGCTGATAGTGCATGATAGTTGGTGGTCAAACGGAAGCGCGCGCTTTAACTATCATCAACTATCATCGACTATTATGCGCCGTTTGACCAAGGCCTTAGACTTTAATCTGTTGAAATGGAAGGAAAAATTAAAAAAATGTAAAAAATAAAAAAAACCTTCTGCCCGTGATTTTACTCAGTCGAGCGTAACAAAAATACACCTCCAATGAACAACCTGCTAAAACCACCTCGTGCATTTGGCGTTAAATCGTGACAGACGGTTTGAAACTGAGCGATTTCCATGGAAGGATACTAACATTAATTTGCTTGGTAAAGGAGTTTTTTTTTATAATCATGGATTCAAATCGATGACTAAATAGTGAACGATCGTGGTGATAGAATGCGTTGTCTAACTCAGGTTTGTAAAATGTGTGTCTGAGAATGGTAATTTTAGAAAAACAGTCTACCAAACCAGTTTATTACGTCCAAATGAATAGCTTGTTTGTGACAACGTACAACATATTTCATCAACCCCCGCTGGAAAATTTTGTTATTTTACTGGATTTGCGCGGATTCAGTAAAACCTACACTGTTCAAAATTAAGGCGAAAATATTATGCGAGGAATCGACAAGTTTTGAACGTCTGTGGGAGTCAGTTATTAAAATCCGTCATCGATTCTCTTTATCGAAGAACACAGTGAGAAGCTTTTGTTTTCGCGTTAAAAGCCACATGCCTCTGTATATGTTGCCATTTCTTGGATGAAATATCGAAATTAACCCGGGTGACAAAAGAAAACCTCCTTGAAATTAATGTTCGAGGCCCACAATGTCAAACCAAGCAGGAACTCAAAGCCATTCATGATTCCACCCAAAGTATTGCGAAATAACTCCTGCAACTCGCAATATTCTGGCTTACTCGTCTTTTTATGACATGCGCTTTAGCATAATTTAACCACTTTTACTAAATTAAATTCAGCGCAGATCATCGCCAAGTGGAAAAGCCAGACATCTTGTATCTTTCTACTGGGAATAACTGTCTTTTTGTCGCTTTTGAGCTGGCTGGGGCGTTCAACTCCAAGGACAACATTTTCACTGAATGATGAATATGTTTCTATGCATTCACCTGAAGGTAAGATTTGTACCCAGACCCTTGACGACCATCTTGGATGGGCGAGACTGAAAAAGTTGTTTTCCAAGCATCCTGGAAGATGTCTTTGGAATGTAAACATGCTAGGTCGATAAAAAAGTTGAACCTAGAGTATTTTATGATTTGGTTTGTCTTGTCCGGCTTGTGGCTTTTATTTGACCTGTATTTGAAAAAGCCTGTTCTTGAAGAATGAATGGAAAACTTCATCCTTACACTTGAAATTAATGATCTTAAGAGTCTCGTGCCCAGACCTTCCAAAGTGAAGCCTGGGAGCGAGATTATTATTACACGATAGGATCTGGGTACGATAGGATACCACCAAGTATCAATCGTACAAAATCTAAAACTGCGGTCTTTTTTTAATGTATTTCTACAGGAAAAAATAAGAACACGAACACAATCAAACAAGAAATACACCATGCACTGGCTCTAAACAAATCAAAGAGGCAGTTTCCATCATGGAGCGCTCGATTACATCTTATCATTCAGTTTCCGGTTTTGGACACTTCCGGTAACACAGTAGATCACGTGATACAACGACAAGCAGAGTACATTTACAGTCTACAACAAGATCTTCTGAGTCCACATGTGAGTCTAAACATTAGTTGTGTCACTGAATTCAAATTAATTCATAGCACTTTCTGGGGCGAGATTAAAAAGAATCATTCTATTCCTATTAACAACTAGGTAGACGTTTCCAGAAAGCTTTTGCTGGTAAAACCTAATAAATGTTTGTTTTTATTTCGTGTAGGTCGAAGCAGTTCATATCCTCTGTGAAAAAGGCGAAGACCCTCTTTTCATAAAAGGGCAGAACTTGGAACAAGATTGGAAGCTAGACTTCAATATCCTTGGTCGACGCATGCGCTATAAAGATGCCTTCGAATTTGCCTCGAAACGTTTGATTCGCAAAAACGCAATGGTTTTAAACGCTGACTGTTATGTGCATAGAGGATTTGAAAAACTTGACGAAAGTATATTGAGTAGGAAAACCATGTACGCCCTCACCAGGCATGAAAGTGCAGAAAATATCCGTCTTTGTAATGCGAGAGATTTTTGTGGACCAAGGTCAAAATATATTGGGTCTCACGATGGATTTCTGTTTAGACTTCTCGCACCAGTTTCCCCTCAGTTATTGGACAAGATTGACTATCGCCCAAACATAGCAGGAATTGAACGAGTTTTGATATTCAACTTTAGAAAGTATGGAGGCTTTACAGTTAAAAATCCCTGTAAAATCCTGCATATTGTTCATCATCACTGCAGCAGAGTGAGAAACAAAACTGAGCGACATATTCAAGGTCGACGAATTGACCGCCATCTTAATATAACAGTCGGACGGCAAGGAAAACTTGTCATGGCGAAGTTTTCTGGACTATAACGCCTTTTTTGAGCGTCATCAAAGGAAACTCAAAGTTATCACAACAGCCAATGAGTTCAAAGAGAAACACCTTAAGAAAACCAATGAGAACCCGTAGAAAACGCATGTAACCGGCTCAAAGAGCGGGAAAACGCGCCTTACCAAGTGGCAGAGTCGTTTTAGTTTTACATCTGATTGGAGGTGACAAAAGGCTTATTTTGGACCAATAATAAAGCGCAGTAAGGCAGAGCTAGAAAACCTCTATAATACCTTGGCCAAATCGAGTATCTGAGGATAAAAAGTTTTGTTTTTGTATGTCTAGCATCGAAGCAAATGCGAGATTAGAACGGACAAAAACAAAGTTTTATATCCCTGGGTACTCAAAATGGCCGTTGAGTAAGAGGTCTCGATGCAGATTACTCGATGCAGTCCTAACTCACGCACATAAATTAGCTAAAGATTGCTCTTTGGTACACAAAACTTTGAATGTCATGATCAAAGAATGACTTTCCTGTTACTGGCCGAGAGATTAAACAATGAAGCACGAACAGAGATTGGGGCGGAAAATTCAAAGAAAAGGTGAGGCGAAGGAATTGTGAGAGTCTTGATTAAGTTGTATTCACATCAAGAAAAAATCTTTTCTTTTATTCGACTCCTCTTACAGGGATCAACTCACACGAACAGAAACCATATTGTTAATGAACAAATATTTTTTTTTTACAAGAGAGTTGAACTTCGCTCCCCTTCCTCTTCTGTGGGTTTTCCAAATCAATCTGCCAGTACTTGATTGACAAACCCGTAAAAATCGATTATTGGTTACTAAGTTATGAATCAAGAAACACAACACTGTTCAAAGGAACAAAAGACCGCTGAACAAAACAAACGATACACAGTCTATGAGCCTCACTCTCGGAGTGCTGTGTGGCGCGCTAAGATCAATCTTTTTTTGGCTGTTTTTTTTTTTACTTGCACGACAGACTTCGCCGAAAAGGAGGATCAGCTCATAGTCTGGTAATTTGTTTACACCAACTAAGTTGAAACTGCCACCGTAAAGAGTTAAAAAGCTGACGTTTCGAGCGTTAGCCCTTCGTCAGAGCGAAACATTTGCTCAAGTTACCTTGTTACCCCCACCGACGCAGCACGACAGTTTCTTTGGAAACTTACCCACTTTGTTCATAGTCTAGTAAACAACAGTCAAATCTAACTATGAAACACCTTTACAAATTAAAATCCCAAAATTACCAACTTGAACTAAAATTGCTTCAAATTTGATTTTGTTAGCAACTCCACATTAGAGATTTGTGTCTTGTGTGAAATCTTGGTGACCCAGGGCTTGGCCAGCTGGAAAAAAAAGAGTCACATCAGTACTACGCTGATAAAATGCCTTGATGGCAGGTAGAGGTTGATGTGACAAAACCCAAAAGAGAGGGGGTGGGAAAGAAAGGGAACAGTGGGGGATGAGGGTAGAAAAAAGAGGGGGAGGGATAGGAAGGAATGATTCTGGAAAACAGCAAAGGAGGACTAGGTGGGAGGCTAGGAGTAAGAGTTTAACAGAGGAGGGGAATAATGCAAAGGGAGAAATGGAGGAATGGGTAAGAGAAGGAAAGAGAAAGAAAGATGAGGAAAGAGAAGGAAAGAGAAGGATGGGCAGGAAGAAAGATACTAGAGACGGAGACAAAAGGAGAATGCTGGAGCAAAGGGGAGATGAGAAATGCCGTAGGGAGGAGTGGATAGTAGAAAGGATAGAGGGAGTAGGCAAGGATTGTGGGAGAGAAAGGGAGGTCAGGACAAAGAGAAAAATCAAGCAATGCAAAGAGGATCAGGGTTAGGGAGGGAGGCGACAAAATAGAAGTGGTAAGGAGGGGATGGTGAAAAGAATGAGGAGGTATGAGAAAGCATGGGAGGGGAATGACTGAGGGTGGTGACAAGAAACAGAAGGGAAGCAGGAATAGGCACGGAGGGTGGTTAAAGGGAGGCATGGGGCTATGAAAGAAGAAATGGTAATTAATTAGACAAAAAGAAAGAAAAAAACAATGCTACCTTTGTTGTGCTGCCTCAGAATAAGACATAACATGTTCCTTCCATTCTTGGATACAAGGATATTTCACAGAATCAATCTTGGTCTGACCGATGGCAATTAACACATCAAGGTCAAGTTTACTGGGCTGCAAACTAAAGCAAAGTCATGCTGTCAGAATAGACTATTGTAAGTCAGAGTGATGGGGATATTTGTGTCTTCATGACAGGTTCCATAATTTAAGTGTCTATACGGCCAACAGGGTTTTTATTGTTTTGGTATCTCTTTAACCTGTAAAAAAGCATTCTCAAAAAACAAAAAATTGATTCTGACGCCTCTTCACCCTAAAATCGAGCTTTAAAGTTCCCGCTTCGGCCACGCCCAATGAAGTTGACCGCGTAAGGGAAGATTGGTGATGAGTGACGTCATTTCAGGAGCGTCTCGAGTGTCATGTTGTTACTTTGCTTGACAAACGCAGTGCTTTTACAACACATCTATCGGGCATATTTATGTCGCCGAAAACTCTTTCCTTACTTAAAAAAAACAGTGAAATGAACCCCTGGCGGGATTTGGCGTGTTACTGACTTGACGCCATGACCCATTCTGAACCCAATCTCTTTTTTGCCCCAACTCACGGTCACCTTCAATGGGTGTGGCCAAAGCGGGAAGTTTAAAGCTTGAATTCAGGGCGAAGACTCATTCAGAATCCAATTTTTAGTTAAGAATACTCTTTTACATGTTGAATACATACCAAAACTATAAAAAACCCTGTTGGACGTATAGACACTTTAAAGAACAAATTGCTTTTTGTGTCAAATGTGGTTAGAATTATCTGGCTGGCCAGTTATAAGTACTACTCAAGGTCCCAAGCAACAAGCCTGTGCCAAGCTTTTTGTTGTTCAGTAAACACAAGAAAAACAAAAGCAGGTAAACATTGGCAGAAGCATCATTTTGCTGGCTGCTGTGACAGCTGCCAAGAAAGGTTTGTGTACCATTTCCCACATTTATATGTATGAACAATTTGGAATAATAATGAAAAACAATGCTAATCCAAGTGAGCTGTAATTTAAGCAGCTGTACAGAAGAAGCCTGAAAATAATTCAGGCCTCAGTGTGATTTAAACCTATGCCTCCCAGATAACTGGACTACAAAGCACAAATGGGAAGCTGAATGCATTTTTTAGAGGGTACTTCTCTTCTTGAATCTGGAACAGCCTACTAAGCCACTTACCCCTGGATGAAAATGTTGACGTTCATATTTTCTGAACCAGCCACATTGACAGATCTCTCTGACTTTGCATGCTCCACATTTCTTTCTCCTGGCACTTTAAAACAGCTCTGCTCCAGAACACTTGAAACTCTAAAATCATCATTTTTAAATCTCTGATCTTCACATGTACACCTTGTAGTCTCAATCACTTCATCTTTAAGGTAATTTTTCCTTAATTCAGCTGGAGACTGATTCACCACTAATGACTGCAAATCAGTTGAATCCAAATCCTTGGCCGGGATGTCCATTTTGTGTTTCATTAGCATCACTTTGTCTTTCTTGTCTGTTTGCTCAGTATCAGAAACATCCTCATCTTTGCTCCTCAAGACTTCACCATTATTGCTAGTTTTTTGTTCTTGTAGATTGTATAGCAGCTTTTTCTTGCACACGATATCCCCTACTACGTCTGTTTCATCTTTCTGGTCACTCAACTCAGTAGAATGGCTTCTGTTTAGGAAATCTTTGTCTGGACTTTCTGCCAATGAACCATTGAATGTGGGTAGCTTTATCTCAACTTCCTCGAGATGAAGACAAAGTGTTTCCATGCTTTTTCCCAATGTTTTCAATGAAGGCTCTAAAAGCTCATCTTTCATGACTGCATCTGGAGATGTCCTTAAAACTAGACCATTCCCATCCTTTCTGCTTGAAAATTTCTCCATGATATGCTGTCCTTTAGAATTCTCTATTTTACCTTTCACTGCAGCATCCTCCACCTCAAAATTTAATTTTTCTGGTTCCATCTTTGACTCTGGAATTTCTTTCTTGTCCAACATGGGAGAACTGTCTTCATAATCCAACAAGTTCTTTTTATTAAAACTGGGTAAAGCACCTGCAAAGGCTGTTTCATGTTCCAAACCCCTGTCAGGCAAAATAACTCCACTTTGTCTTGACTCTGGAGTTTTTAACACACTGTACCCACTCTTCATAGTTCTGACTCTCTGAGGTGTAACAGCCAATCTGCTTAAGACAATCCTTTCCTTCCTGCTGGCGAAATAATCTTCGAGTTTTTTCAGGCCCTGAGGACTAGCTAAGTCAGCATAACAGCCAAGAAAGTTCCAATATTCTGTCCAAGGCACACTCTCACAATGAGCAAGGTCTCTTGAAATTGAGAAAAAAAAAAGCAAGCACCTATTACAATAAGATCATAATTATTGACAAGAGAACGCCTTCCTATTGAGTATCACAAGCAATCTGGATTGCATGGGTTTGCTTCACTTTCCCCTGTAATTGGTTAACCTTTTACACGGGAACATCAGTATGCATATTCTCCATACTGTTCTCTATACATTTCCTAAGGTGTTGACAAGGAGAATTTGTTTCACAATCAAGAGCTTCTTTAGCTGGTGATCATTTCTTTTATTCTCTCTACCTTAATGTTTGATTCAGGGGTGATAATGCAAGGAGAAATTGGATGCTGGTGACTCTTAGGAGTGGAAAGATTAATAAAACTAAACTGTTATCCCTGCAATATTCACTATAGTCATTTAATCACTTTCTGAATGAAATGTAAAACCAAAACCACCCATGACAACCACCACTCAAAGTAAAGAAGACAGCAAATGGAACCAACAAGAACTCAAAGTTAAAACTAGAGGAAATGGTTTAAACTGCAGGAAATGCATCTGACAACCGGTATGTTGTGATTAAATTCAGTTTAGAATCTGATAAGTTAAGAGTGAGGTGCAAATCTTCTGAACCAATCAAAATATATATAGCAAAGCAGAACTGATGTAATCTCTGTTTTTTTTTTTTTTTTTTCAAACAATTGAAAATTTCTTGACTATGGCTATTGTAACTGCCTTGGTTTAGATTTTATAAAATGTGATTGAAATTGCAGTAATAGGTCAAACTCTCAGAGTTTGCACAGGCTCACTTAACAAATGGTGAACGGCATAGCGTGTACTCTTGAGTTATGGATGCACATGGGAGGTTGCGAAGCACGAAAGAAGCGTAAGAGTCGCATAACATTGAGACATTTGAAGAACCGAAGTCCTTTTATTGAGCTACATCGCAAAAAAATGTTTGTGTGGTCCTACATGACAAGACGAAACAAGCGCGCAAAAATTCATTCATGACAACCGACTGAACACCAGCAACTCGATAAAGTTTAATCACGCTTCCTGAAATACTGTCCAAAATCCTCTTTAATTTATAAGCTCTGTATCCAACAACCAGTGAAAGAGTTCAGCAGAACTATGAACAAGCTGTGGTGTTTACCATTTGTTTTATTAACATAACATTGAAACATTGTAACAAGAGTTCCCTTTTGTTTAACAAATCTTACATGATCAGAAAAAAACAAGCACACGCCAAAAAATAGTCTTAGCATTTGCTCACGTCAGCAGCATACACACATAAGCAAATAGTAGATGCTGAATTAACCAATCAGAGCATGCACTTTGCTTTAGTTATGTTATAATAGTTTATTTTAACAGCAAAAAAAAAAAAAAAAACCCAACGGTTTACCTTCCAATTCTTTCCACACCACGACTGTCATCTTTTCTCTTTATCTGCATGTACTTTTTCCGACATTCCTTTTTTGGTGGAGTTTTCCAAGTATGGTAGAACTCTGCTGCCTAAAGTGAAAATTTCAAAGACACTATCTTGATCATTAAGACACAACTGTAATCCTGATCATTAAGACACAATCCTGATCATTAAGATCACAACTGTAATCCTGATCATTAAGACACAACTGATTGACTAAGTCAATCCTGATCATTAAGAAACAACTGTAATTGCTTTAGCAAAAATTGTACAGGAGAGTGATTAACATTTGTCACAAGCATGGGGCAAACACGCCACATGAAGACAATCAATCACAAGGGGTACATTTTTGGCAGAGGGTGTGTAAACTGGTTCTCCAAATCGTGACCCTGTTTTTGACAAACCATGTCATTTTCCTCACTCATTCTCAAAATTGACTTCTAAAATCCACACCTGTTTTGAGACTTGGCATCTGAAGTCAAAGGTAAAAAAATTGGTACGATTTACTCCATAATCTATGACATTTTCCACTTCTATTCTAATCATTTTGAGCTAGAAAGGCACAGAATTTCATAGGCTCTGTAGTTGCCTTGAAAGCCATAACAAGTTTAGGACCAGACTAAGTCATCTAGGCCCATTTCACACCAAACCAGACAAAAAAAAATCACACCAGATGAGGGAGCTGTGGAACCCCTCCCCAATCAAAACCAAAGCAGTGCCATTTTGTGGTCAGCTTCTTCACCAAATCAAATACCAAGAACTCGGTGGCAAACTGAGTGATACTCAGGTTTATTAAGTGACATGCTACCTGCACTCTGCATTGTACTTAATATACACAACCCTTGAAGTGCTGTAGGTCCCAACAACTACCTTTGATGGGGACATCGGTCCAGCATATGCCCTCACAGTAACTGGTAAGTCTCCAGGGCTGTTCCTGTGTTTCCAGTTATTCAGGGGGCTTCCTGGCTGTCCACCTTCCCTATTCACTCGATCATCTGTGATCTCTGGTGACCAAGGCCCCTCAATCCAGGGAAGAGTTGAATTATCTGTTGAGCCCAACAGTGGCACATAGAAACTGTCTGCAAAAAGGAGACATGCAACTGTTTAAAAAAAAAACAGAATCTTAACAAAGAAACCTGCAGCTTAGAGTAAATAGAAAAATACCCTTGCCAAAGGAAGAAGTTAACCCAAGGATAAAAAATATACCTTGTATCATTTCTCCTCTACATCCATCTTCTCAGACATCTTCCCCCAATTTTTCCTCACACTAAATCCTTGGGGTATTTATCTCCTATACACCTGGTATATCCTGTTTTTCCCTGTTATTCCCTGTCCAACACCCCAGAGAACAGTATATAGCTACTTTGTCAGAGTAAGATTCTCTTATCAATGTGACATGCATCTCTCAAGTATTTTTCAAGTGGTGTCACAATTGTGTTGGCCCATGAGATGGCAAGCAGTTTTTACAAGAAACATATCACAACAGGTAAGGCTAACAAAAATAACTTAAATCATCATAGGATCTGTCCAGCCCTGCTCGCACATTCTGATAGAAAAGCACAGTTAAAGCTGACATGTGGGGCCAGAAGGGCTGATGTGAGCTGGTCCCAAAAAAGCTGTCTGGCCTTGCAGCCCTTGTGTTTCTTTGTTGCAAAAACTTAAGGAAAACAGAAATGAGAAAAAAGTCACATTTTTCAAGGAATTAGGAGTTTCTTTTTCTGACTTGAAAAAAACAAAAGGAAAAGTTTTAATTGCAGAATTTTTTTTTTGTGCTTGTGTGGCTGCGTGGGCCCTTCTATCGCATCCTATTTAGGTTGATATTTTAAACACTTAGTGGTCATAAGATAGAATGCTTATTAATTAACTGAGTTTGGTCGGGCTGAACAGGAAAAGATTTGACTCTCAGTCATGAGGCACAGACCTTGCTGCACTCAATCAATACATCTTGACCTTGAACCAAATATTTTCCCATGCGGCTCTACCCCTCAGTCAATAAGTACATAATATAAAATGAATAACTATGCACAATTTTGATTTTAATACCTTCAAGGAAGCTTTTTATCTGATTTTTCAAATCAGAGCTTGCATTTGAACACCTTGAGCAAATAACCTAGAAGTATTTGATAAATATGTGAGTATCTACAAATGATGGAAAAATAATTACATCCTGAACTATAATAATAAAAGTTTCAATGAAGACAAATAATGGGTGGAGAGGAAGTAAGTAAGCAAAGATTAGTGCAAAATGTTATTCAGGTCAACGAATTATGGAGGCTTGATGTTTGCTAGCCACATTCACCACTAGCTAGTCGATTCATTTTCTATAAATCCTTCAACTCTCATAACTGACCAAGAGAGAATTTCTCCTTACAGTATCAATACAATATTAAGCAAAAAAGTGATGAGAATAAAGAAAAAATATTAGTATATGGTCAGATTATTTGTTGATCCAATACTAAATCAGGGCTCGACACTAACTTTTCAACTTACTAGCCCAGTGGCTAGTGACATCTTAGATGTTACGACAATTTCAGTTTGTTTTACTAGCCAAACTGGCTGGTGGAAATCAAAAACCACTAACCAAAACTGAATTTCTACTAGTCTGTGGCTAGTTGGCTACTGTTAGTGTCGAGCCCTGTAAATTCTCCAAACTAACATCATAAGAATTGTATGACATACATAAAAGGGATCACTAATGAGATCTTAACGGTGAGAGGGTTAACAGATATATTTTTGGAAGAAAGAATTATTAAATACTTGTCAAAAGATAGTTCCTCACAGGCATTAAGAGGTGATTCATCTCAGCCAGACCACTTATCAGGTAAGAAGAACTTTAGAATAGACACAATCTGCATTATTTAGAAAGTCCTATTTGCAAAGTCATTCTCACTGAAAAATTAATTGTATCTGATTCAGTTTCATCCTATCTTACCTCAGCTGGAGTTTCACCATATTTGTTCTGTTGTTGGTTCTTTGTTAGAGGATAAGAGACAAGGTATTCCACGATGTCAGCAAAACCAAACTTGCAGGCAAAATGTAATGGTGTTTCCAAGTTCTGTGAAACAAAATTAACTGAATGGTAAAGAAACATTTCAGTGGCTGTTTGGTACAGATTGTACAAGAGAAACCTTGGCCTAATTGGTTAACATTTTCACTCTCAGCTCAAGACATAATTTCTCCTTACAATATCAATACAATATCAAGCAGAAAACTGATGAGAATATAGAAAAAAAATCACTGAGGGGATTATCATTTGATCAAATGCTAAATTCTCAGAACTAAAATTATAATCAATGATTAGTAGCAGTAAAATAAAAGCACGATGGATTTCAATACCAAAACATCTTTCAGAACTAATGGTAGGTCTGAAAATGGTCATAGCTTTCACAAGCCAGGAATGAAAACAAGGGTGGAAAATAGTTAACAAATGGTAAACACCACAGCGTACACTATTGAGTTATGGATGCACGTAGGAGGTTACTAAGCACAAAAGAAGAGTAAGAGTCGCTCGAGGCAATAGGCGAGAGCGACTCTAGCTTCTTGAGTGCTTAACAAACCTCCCAAGTGCATCCATAACTCAATAGTGTACGCTGTGTGGTGTTTACCATTTGTTTTATAATATAACATTGATACATTGTAGCTAAAGAGTTCCCTTTTATTTAACAAATCTTACGTGACCAGAAAAAACAAGCGCGTGCAGAAAAATAGTCTTTGCATTTGCTCACATCAGCAGCGTACACCCATGGGCAAATGGGGGACGCTAAATTGACCAATCAGAACGCATGCTTTACTTTGGTTATGTTATAATGTTTCTTGGACTTATACTGGACCAGGATCTGGGGAGAAGATTGACTCACCCCTTAGACGATATTTGATAAATAGCCCCCTCATCCCTTGAGGCTCTTTTATGAGATATTTCTCTTTTACACACCTACTCTCCACCCAGGATTACTAAAGTATCAAAAACCTGTTGGGGAAAGGGGACAAAATCCTGAGGGCTACCCTGTGGTGAAGAAAAATGCCATGGAATTACATCTCCATTAGCTGATTAAAGAGTAACATCTCATCTCCCCTTCTCCCCTCCCCTGACAGCCTCCCTGTAATTACCACCAAATCCCTAGGATTCCTACCAACAGCCTCCCCGAAGGGAAAAATAATTTGTATCCCTTAAGCCAAAATGGTAACATTATTTTCATTCCTCCTAACCCACCAACAGCCTCTGTGTAATTACCACCAAAGCCCCTGGGAATTCCTGATAACCTCCCTGTAATTACCAAATCCCTTGGAATTACCAGGAAAGTGTTCCACCTACGTACCCCTTTGTCTGGTGTGTTTAGGTACATGTCAATCAAAAATTCTCTCCTTTTGCTGTTCTCGGCTGTCTTAATTTCATGGTTCAGTAGCACATCCCAAAACGATTGACTCTCCAAAGTTTCAACAATAGATTGACACATCTCTTTTCTGTTATTTTTCACTGCTACATGAAGTGCATTATAACGAAATCCTTCTTGTAAAATAACTGGAGTATCACCTGGTCCAATCAGGTATCTAGGATTTGTCTTTACAATTTCTTGAAATTCTTCACTCGAGCCTTGTTCGATGACGGCACGAAATTTGACTATTTGTTGCGGTGTTGGAGTTTTGAAATTGCTCACGGGATCTCTAGGAATAGGTGAAGTATCCAGAGCACCTGAAGATATGTCTTGATCTTTAAGGTGCGATCGAGAAAACAATTCGGCCTCCAGTTTACTTTTGAAGCCTTTAAATCGAGAACCTTTAACTTTCTTAGCCACTTTCAGTGCCTCGTCTTTACTTGTAAAAACAGCTGGAATAGCTGGTGATGCAGTTTCAGATAAAGAACAATCTATATCGAAGCAAACTCCGTAAAAGATCACTGGACTATCCGATGGACTAGAAGCACTGAGCGTCCGAGCATCACTTGTTGCAATTGGAGTCTCTCTGACATCAACGTTCGACACGACATCCCTGTTTTCAAGACTGCTGTCGATGACATCACAACCCAGAGCTTTGGAGAGCCTTTTTTCAAATAGCCGCCTTGTGTTCGGAGTAATAGGTCCAGATTTTAGACCTAAGGACTTTAATTCATTCATCAACTCCACATCAGAAAGGTCTTTCACAGCTTTTCCCGCCATCTTGATTATTCCCGAATTCAGACGTAGGAGACCTAGGACAAAGCGAAGAATAGATTAGCTCCCAATTTCTCGCGCGTTACCAAAAGATATCTGCATATCTGATGGTGCTTTCCCCTTCAAAGATAGCCTCCTTCGCAGACGTTAGTAGGGGTGGATTGTTGGGCAGGCCATGTTTCTTAATTTGTATGACATGATCATGGGATTTCCCCTTCTCCGCATGGGGTAGGGCAGTTTGGCACAAGTCATTTTAGGGTAGGGCAAGCACCACCCCACCCCCATTCATCCGGCATACGGTGCCCTTCAGGAACTAACTGACGTAATTTATCTTCTTTTTGTATTCTAACAATCCCAAAATAGAAACTTCTTTCCAGATAATCCTCCAAATCTCAATTCGAATCAGAGAAAAGCTAAAAGTTCCTGAAGATGGGGACAGAAAGCCAGTTGCGTTTTCGAAGAAATCGTTTGAATAACTATAAAAGACATGGTGAAAATGATCTCCCCCGAAATACGAAATATGAAAGGAAAAAAAAAATGTCTCAAAGATACCGAAAATTTGGAGATGACAATAGTAAATGATCGATTTATTATATTCTAGGAGGGTTACTTTGAATTCGCCGGAATCAGCGGGAACCTTTCCCGAACGAAACTTTACTGTAAAACAAGCTGGGCCGCTTAGAAACACGTCCTAAAGGATGCGGGAATTGTCGGCGTTAAAGAGTTGCCATAAGGTTGTTAGTTCCATCCAATATTTTCCTCAAACATCAGTTCTCGAATGCTAAAGACTATTACATTAAACTGTTGTTATCCATGACAGTGACTCAGTATTCATTTTTTCCTTTTTTTCTTTTTTCCCTTTTATCCATTGGGTCGATAGCATGAAAAATGATAACCTCTCAGTTTGACTTGATGGAAAATAAGATAATTTTGGACTAACAGTCAGGATAACAATTTCAAAGTACAACATCAATTGAAAATTAATAAAAAACAATTAAATTAAATTTATAAAAAGAGAACTTTAAATAGACAAAGTAAAACATTTTTTCTTTACAGTTTTACGTTATACATTTAATTATGATTTCATATACTAATCATGATAATAATGAGATGATAGGAGTAGTAATAATGGTTATAAAAATGTAGTGAAGATCTTTTTTTTAAGTGGAATTTCCTTTTTTTAACCTGACCTCCGATTAAATTGTCACACTAATGATGACGGAGTATTTTTAAAAAGCCGGAATTTTTCTTGTCCCCACGGGAATGGGAGGAGAATAACAGCTTAAACACTCCCAAGACAAAGAAATATTCTTTAAGGGAAGAAGTTTCAGATATATTTTTGTCGCAACGTCACGGCGTGGCTGGCAAGCCGTTTCTAGAATGAGTTGCGGTGCAGTTGTCATTCGCTACCCACGCAATTTAATGCGAAGGATTTAAACAGCTTTAACCCTATACTTCTCCTCTGTTAACCACAAAAAAAAAAAAAAAGAGAAAAGCACGAAAAAAATTTATGAAATATCAGTATCTGCGTTTCATATTTGCAGGATATCTCAATATTCCTACATCCTTGACTGGAAAAATCCCGACCTTTGGATACAAAAGTTGAAGAGCCGAATCATGCGGGTATCAAGTGTTCGGGAATATTCGCGTCATACTCGCCTGCTCGGCTATTATTTACGAATAAGGTGCGTCATCGCAAACAATAACTTTTGCTTCCCTTGCAATTTTATCGCGTCGAAAACGTGAAAATCCACACGGGACTTTCATTATTGCCTCTTCCGGGTGATTCAAATAAATCCTGAACGATAGGGTAACTTCAGAAGTAAAGAAATATGGCAGACAGTTCGCACGAAAGCGAAACAGGTCACGATGATTCTACAAATGACTGCGACAACACATGCGAAGTTATTTCGTTACCTTCGGAGTCTGAATTTTCCGCCGTTATTTTTAACAACGTCTCCGAATGCTATCCACCCGACAGAGATATAGAATGTCGATATACGATAAAGCGTTCAGTTAAACCACGTTCCAGGGACTGGATTGGGTTTTTCAAAGTTGGATGGCAATCTTCGCGAGAACATTACACTTACGAATGGTCGCCAATGCCAAATATTCAAAATGGCGAACAAGGAAAACCAGTGGCAAACAAGGTTGTTTTTCGTCATAGGTATTTGCCGAAAGCTGACGACGAGTTTTATCAGTTTTGTTATGTCACCTATGCTGGGGACGTGAGAGGGGCAAGCGTTCCCTTTCAGATTAAAACCAAGCCCGCGATGGATCAAGAAGAGCTTGAGTGTTGCGAAATGGAAGATGACGAGGGTTCATCAATTATGGTTGTCAAGAACAAAACGGCTATTATGGAAGAATCGCTAGCCCGCACTTTGGAAGAGAATTCTGCTTTGAAAGCAACTAAAGAAGCAACGCTGGCAGATTTGAATTTGGCGAATGAGAAAGTGATGGAGTTAGAGTTGCAAAAAGTAGATTTGACATCCGATTTGAAAGACTTAGAGGAAAAAGTCTCAAGCTTGGAGCAAACTTCTGCCCAGACGAATATCGCTTTGGAAGAAGCGCAAGAAAGGAACAGAGCGCTTGAAAGGAAAATCGACGATCTGAAGACGATAGAGGAAAATTCCAACAGGAAGATTGTGGAATTGACGAAGCTTGTTGAGGAAGAACGTGCGCAGAGCTCTCAAGTGGAGAAAGACACGGAAAAATTAGAGGTGGAGAGGAAACAATATCTAGAGAGTATGACCGCCGATCGCCAAATGATTGAAAAGCTGCAGAATGACTTGAAACACAAAGATGATGAAATCAATGCAGTGAAGGCTCGTTTGACAGAGTTTAAAACAAAAGCAAAGGCTGAATGTACAGAATTAAAGGAGAAATTGGAGAAAGCAAACAACGCAAATGGAAGACTGCATGAGAAACTGTCACAGATGACAGAGGAGAACGGTGGTCTTAAAAGAAAAATTGAGGAGGAATCCGAGCGTTTGACCAAAAAAGTGCGAGAATTGAATGTTGAGTTGAAGAGTAAGCAAACTGAACTGGAAAAAGCAATGGAGGAAGTTGGAAACTGCAAGCAAACAATTGAGGAAGTAGAAAGAGCCAAAGCAGAAATATTAAGGGATGCAACACATGAAGCAGAGTTGCTAGGCAACACAATGGAAAGGCTGCAAGGAGATGTGAAAGAAAAGCAAGAGCTTGTCCACCAACTTGAGTGTGAACTGGAAGATGCTAACTCTCAGCTAGCTCAGGAGAAAGGAAAGACTACTGCATTGGAAGAAGATTATGAGTCCGTAATCAGGGCACTGCATGACCAACTTGAAGGAGAGAAGGCCTTAAATCAATCCCTGTGTTCTCAGTCTGATCGCAACTTAGCCAGTCTCCAAGCTCAAGTGCAAAAGCAGCTGGAGGCTAACATGGAACTGAGTCAGCAGCTCGAGGGAAAAAATGCTGAAATAAGGGGGCTGTGTGGAGAGCTGGATAACTGCAAGAAGCAATTGCAATCTGCAGAGGAGAAAGCCCAAATAGCTTCAGTCAAGCTAAGTTCTGTAAGTGCTGAAGTCAGTGCACTGAGGGTAGACAAGGAGACTCTCCAGACAACTTTATCAGATACCCAAGGGGAAAGTGCGCAACTGACCAGAAATTCAGCTGCTTCCATGCATGCATTCAAGACTGCCCACTCTCATCTGGAAAAGAAGTACTTGAAAGTCAAAGAGGAGATGGATGAAATGTGGAGGGAAAGAAATGAGCTTAAGAGAACCATTGCAAGTTTCCAAGGAAGTGTCTCGTCAGATGACTTGCGCATTCAACTGGAAGAAATGAGGGCAAACAATGAAGATCTACGTATGAGACTTAAGATGGGAGAAGAAGCATTCAAGGGAAAATTTGTGGAGTGCCACAGATTGCAGGCACAGTTGAACAAATGGATGAAGGGCTCAACAGTACAGTTATCAGAAGAAAACTCAATACCAGAGATACAGACTCAGCTTGCCAAGCTGCAGAAGGATTTGGATGAGGCAAGAAAAGCATTAGAGAAAGAGAAGAATGCAATGTTACAGAAGAATAACCAAATACACCAGGTATGTTGTTGTTGTTCTCACCAATATTTTATTGAAGACAAGGTTTTCCTGAGTGAGTGTAAAGGAGCTGAATTTGTTTATATGTAAGACCACCAGCTTCACTTTTTACACTGAGAATGATAAGAAGTTTATTTACTCTAATGTTGCCCTGATTGAACTGATAGTTCTGAAAAATAAATTACTAGACAACTTAAATACAACCCAAGTATTTTTTAGAAACTGTTGGAAACGGATTTTGAAGAATTTTGAAAAAATATCACATAAGAAAACTGTGAAGGTATTTGATTTTGAGAAGAAATGATCTTAAAGGAACAAAATTTTAAAAGTGAAGATTAGATATGAATGCATGTTTAGAAATTGAGTAGTTGTGTAAATATTAGTGTTGTTCTGTTCTCTTATTGGTAGTGAGTGATGTAAGAAAATTTGACTTATTGTCGACTTCACAAAATTTTTTGTCAAGTAAGCTTTTATCACCACACTCATATTTAGGTTAAATCCCTTAGGGGAAGGAAACTATAATTTTCTTTATTTCTTATCTCACCACAATAAAAAAATCTATCTGTATTTCTAAGAAATCAGAAATCCTCGCATTGCATTTGCTTTGACAGATTTCTAAGCCAGAGTCTCAAAAATGTTAATAAACCATTTTTTTCCTCCTATTTGCTTTAAACTGATTTTTAAATAGAACAGAAAGGCCAGTGATTATCATAATTGTTGTTTGTAAGAGGATGGTTCCTTTTTTTTTTGATGATCTCATACTACTTAAGAGGCTGAAATCATGTGATATTATTTACTCACCCTGACCTTTGGTCAGTTTTTGTTGAGATAGATGGATGTCCTTTCAGATTACCTCATTAACATCCTTTTAATAAGTAACCTTTTAAGGCTGTGTTTCATTCCCTCATTTAATATATCACATGTGGATAAATATACATGTATTGTTTGAGCAAAATGCAATGTTCCTACAACTTCCTTTTCAAAAGCATAGTGTATCACTTTGTAAATTTATCTTATTGCTATTTGAGTCAACCCTAAAACTCTCAAGGGTGTTTAGCTTCTAATTCCCCCATACAGTATCAACGAGCTTTCCAGGAATGAAGGAAACACTTTCTAGTTAAAGAAGCTCTATATTGATGAACAGTTTTCCTTATCAGGACTGTGGGGGATTGCATGGAGAACAGAAGGGAGAGTATACATATATCTTATTAACCAAGCGCGAGGGCCGTACTGGGAGAATATCGGCCCGAGGTCTTGACAGTATGGACCAAGCGCAGCGAGGTCCCATACAAAAAAGACCAAGGGTGGATATTCTTCCAGTACGGTTCCGAGCAAGCTTGGTTAATAAGAGATTTATTATACGACTGAAGTTCAAAGGGACACAAGTGTGGTATCATTCGGGACCATTTGGGACAGTGCCTGGTCCAATACTTAGAGAATATTGGACTGGCAATAGAGCATTTTGATTGGTTGATTTTAGTTATTGGCCCACTGACTGCCCGAGTCGTGTAATAAATTCTGATATTAGGATGAAAAGGGAGAACACTGAATTAAATTCTTAGGTGTTCTTCGTTTAAAGAATAATGCCGGGAAAGATCTTCCTTAAGTCCTGAGTTATTAGTAGTGTCAATTTTATCAAATGTAATTTTGTTTCATCCAGTTGATGTTGGAGATTTCTGAGTTGAGAGTAAAAGTTCCAGGCAGTGAACGCTTGGAGCTACAGAAGACTGACCAAGTGGAGCAAATCCCAGTTGTACAAGAACTGCTTGCAAAAGTGGCTGAGCTGGAGAAAATCTTGGATATTGAAAAAGTGGAAAAAGAGAATGTCATCCAGGAGATACTTAACCTACAAGAGCAGTTGAAAAAGAAAGACGGAGAGATAAAAAATGCTGAGGAGAATCTTCAGAGCACCCAAGAGGCACTCTCCAAAGAGCAAGAAGAGAGAGAGAGACTTGGTGAGCAGGCCAGAACAAAGATCCAGGAACTCGAAGCCAGTGAGAAAAAGGTTGTTCTAAAGAATAAAGAGCTAACAAGAGAAGTGGAAAGATGGAAAAAAGAAGTTGACCTCCATGTAGAAGCGCAGTCCAGACTGATGGAAAATAGATCTGAAAATACTGAAGTAACCACTGAACAACCAAAACCTCAAGCTGCAGGAGAACAACCTCCCACATCAGGTATTATTGCAATTCAACTCTGAGAGTGACTAGTATTTAATATCACCCCTCAATCAAACATTAAGGCCATGAGAATTGAAAGAAAATGATCACTATCTAAAGAAGCTCTTCATTGTTAAGCACATTCTCAAGTTTGCACCTAGAAAACATATAAAGAACAGTATAGAGAATGTGTGTACTGATGTTAGGGTATGTTTCTTCAATAATGTCGCATCTGTAATTTTATTTTTCTTTTTTTTTGAGCTAACACACCTTTAAGGTACCCAAGACAATAACATTTATTTGCCTGATTAATCAACAAAATCTTTTGTCGCCTTTCCACGCACAATCATTTTATAACACAATTAATTATAATTCGCAAAAATAACAAAGAAATCACAGATTAAGAACCTGCATAACTTTTCAGTGCAGGGTCACCCCTGGCCATCCTAACACAGGTTTGTTCCAGCATTACTTCATTTGCTGGTAATAATGTTTGTACAAAGACCTTTCTATATTATGTTATCTTCCACAGTTCCCACCATCTTTCCAAAGCGCGGACCCTTGCTGGGAATCTTTGGTCGTCCTGCTCCTCCTCTGTCAGTTCCAGACAATCCTCAGCCATGGGTTTTTGTCCAACACCAACCAGAACCAAGGCCGCAAAGCTCTCCAGTTGTGGTTCCTCCACAGGTGTTTCCTCACGTCCCTCCACAGGTGTTTCCTCACGTCCCTCCTCAGGTCCCTCCCCAGTACCCTAATCAGTACCCTACTCAGATGCCCATTTCTACATCAGAGCCCCCACTTCCTACTTCCCCTCCTCCAAGTGCCCCCGCCTTGACTGCAGTCTCTGCACCTGCTGTTTTGGAATCGGAAGTGCCGCAATGTCCGGTTTGTAAGGCTCTTTTGCCTCCAAGTGTTGACAGAGATGAGCATGTTAATGGCCATTTCAATGATTGAGTTTTTTTAGGATATTTTCAGTTACATTTAACTGGTAATTCATATTTAAAATGATGATAATCAGTAGCTTAAAGCTAGTAATGTAAACATGATTACATAATGCTCAACTCAACAATTGCATTCAGAAATTGGTTAGGTTTTTTTGGGGGGGGGGGTAGAGAGGGGGTAAAACAGGGTACTATTAAGATGGAAAACTGTGCGATTAATTTGAATTCTGAGGATTGCACTACAAATGGTTACGAGTTGTTAATTGCAAGTAAGGCCTAGCTGCTTTTCTGCTTTTTTCATAATTTGATGGTAGTAAGCGATGGCTGTCGTATTCCTGATTGAGCACATGCTACAAATCACAAATTTCTTCACTGCAATGAACTTGTCAATCATGGAAAATCAGATCTGAATATGTTGATGCCACAGCACCTTGCAATAACCTCAGTGTTGTATAAAACAACTGTGATGGCCAAAGGGAGACAAAAAGTTTAATGATGATTTGGCCAGATGTCCACAAAGGAGAAGATTGACCAGGAACAGGAAAGTGTACTTTGTAATGATACAGCTTTTACCATTCAGTTGCAAAAAAAAAAATGTATTTTCCTCTAAATTTATGATTGACTTATATAGGCTTGACAGTATTTGGAAATTAATTAAAAAGGAAGTACCTTGTAAATGTCTTTTATTTTTAGTTCTTTCACTCTTCAGTGGTTATGTCATTGAAACTAATTAATACATTAAATTGACATGAATCAAGTATTTTAAAAGGTGTATGAACTAATTATAGACTTGTTATCACTACCAATCAGAGAGGAAACATCAGTATGTATATTCAAACAGTGTTCTAAAGTAAATCTACTGAGAAACTATACAGTAGCTAGTCAACTCACACAACAAACTTCAAGGTGCTTTCATTTAAAAGTTTTACCTTGCCTATTGATTTCTAAGTATTGCATAGACATTCAGTAAAAAGTGGACTTGTCCATTGTAGTCATGAGTGAGCTGACTTATAATACACTTGAATCACTGAGATATCACTTTTTAATTTCAATAATATCAATAGCATTGAGTTCATAATTTTAATGGAACCCTTACTGTTTTATCTCAGACACATAAACTTGAGTGTTGATTGTAGGGAACTTAATCACAGATATTTTTGCAATGTGAATAATACATGAAGGGAGAATGCAAACTTCTCCTAGTTTGCTTTTTTAATCAATGAATAAGTTGGAAAGGCCCTGTCTTAGCAGTTTGAACACTGCCCTACCAAGAATAAATGAATAAACAACCTACAGCTTGTGTGAGGGTAAAGAACCCTTAACTTTTAGTTGTCATTGACCTCTAAAAAATGTCTGTGTTTAAGCTCCCCTATGTTGGTTATGTATTCTGTGTGTTCTTTAAGAGTTATTACTTTAATGTGTCACAAAAGCTGCAAATGATGTAAACAATGGTTTATACTATAATGACCACAACTTGGAACTTTCTTTAAGAACAGCCTTTGTGAGAAATTCCTTTGAATCCATCATGGGATTTGGCACAAAATTACTAAAGAGCAAAAAAAAAAAAACCTCACTTAGGTACCTTTCCACTCCTTGCTTCTGTGCTGTGGAGAATACTTCAGAAACAAGTTCAAGTTTCTTTATTTTAAGTGAGTGAGTTAAAAGTTGGGCTTTTGTTAAAGGTAGCTCACAGGAAGTAACTTGATTTAGTTGAATTTCTTTCTTGAGTAGTGTAGTTGATTTAGTTGAATTTTTTTTTAGTGTAGGCATATAAGTAGATTATAACTATCAATTTTGTTTGGAAGTACTTTTGTGCTTGCTTAACTCCTAAAGAACAAAGCAATAATTGAAGGTGTGCCTGGGAAAAGCCCTGACACTTTGGATACTGCTAAATTCTCTTTCTTAACTGTCTTATATTTCCTTTTGAATCAAAAGGAGAATTTGATGGTGCATTGGGGTTTTATTTCATGCATCCCTTCAAGTAGTAAAATTTCTAAAAAAGCAATTTCTCAATTGTCAATGTGTTTGTCATGTCTCTGCAAAGACGACAAACTCATTCTAACTAATCATGGCTTACATATCTTGGTTAACTTTAAATGATGAGGTTTTAAAGCAAAGACAAATTTTTGGTTGGAACACAGATCTGAAGCATTTCCGTGTAATTTTTGAAGACATCAACCTTGGAACAGATGTCCATGATAAAGATAACTTGTGATAGACTAGCATCCCATCAGGAGTAAGAAGTAATACTTGTAGTCAGGAATGCTAGAAGATTGCTCACTTTATGAGCAAATCACAGCATAAGTCAACTCTAGTCATCTTCATGACAGGGATGGCCTACAGTATCTCAGATGATGACCACACAGTATCTCAAGATGTGCTAGGGAGGAAGAAAACCTTCCCCTTAGAGCACCTTTGTCTTGCCCAATACACTGGCAGCATCCACTTCTGTGGGTTTTTTACGAAGACAACAAGAGTCAGTCAGAAAGACTCAGTCAGAAAGACTCAGTCAGAAAGACTCAGTCAGAAAGACTCAGTCAGAAAGACTCTTACAAAAGTGTCATCTTGCAAACCTGGTGATCCAATTTGGACCTTGATTTGCAACAGAATATTTAAGAAAAGGAGTTCCTTACCTCAATTCATAATTTTTTTTTTTTTTCGAACAAAAAGGGTAGGGGTATTCTTAAGGGGTGTCCAATCTCTTGAAAAGAATAGTGCTCTACCTCCTTTAAGTATATACAAGTAGAGAAAATTATGTCAGGGGTAGTTCGGTTTGATCAGCCGAAACTCCATACATTGTCCTCATAATCTAACAGAAAATTGATTAAATTCAATTTGTATATAGTTTACTAGGTTGACATAAGTAGCATATTTAGGGTATAATTTGTAATGTAATACTTTGATAGCACAGGGCAGTTTAGTGGTTGGTTTTTTCCGCTATATATCTTTTGACTAATGATAGTTGTTAGTTCAGTTAATTCTTTAAGCTCTAAGGATGACCAGCATCAGATTTCTCCAAACAGTAATACAGCAAAATCGTTGTTAAAGAACACGAGAATCGAGGAAGTGATTGCAAACCTGGGAAGCTTTGATTGATTATTAATACAAATTCTCTTTTTAGAACTAAAGGAAAATATGCTGAGAAGAGTTTGGAGAATATGAATACTGGTGTTAGGGTCTGAAGGGTTAACTGATGTACTGGCGGAGGAAGAAAAGTATTTTTCTTGTTACGTTCTTGCTTTTGTTATGCAGCGCTTGTCAACAACTTGTTACGTAGATGGTGACGCGACACCGTTTTGATCCGCTGTGATGATTAGTTACTGTTTCATTGATGTGTTACTCGAATTACTATTACTAATCGCCGATTGCTTGACCCATGTAAATTTACTAACCCATAAACAATATACTTAGTCTTGTACATGCTTTGGGTAGATTTAAAAAAAAAGAAATAAAAATTTGAATAACCTGAAGCTCATGTGTAAGGAGCGACTATCAGTTAAGCACGCCTCAGGGAGGAGCTGGAGACGAGTCGACGGTTCCTCCCACGTTCCATTCCTCGCGTGTGCAACTACACCGATTTGAAAAATAAGTTAGGATCAATCGTAGACTTCTTTTAGTTTCAGGCACAGTTTACGTGGAACTCCACCTTCAAAAAGGCAATGGCACAAAAAGTTGAAGCACTAAAGAGAATGAAAATTTTTCCTAAACAGTCACTTGAGGAAATTTATTTCAAATCAATGATTCCCAGCGTAACATAGTATTTCAGTATGGGGAAATTGCTCACCCTCTGCAATGAATTCTCTGAACTATATCCACGCAAGAGCTTCCCGCATTAAAAACAACCTTCAAACGTCGTTGGCTGATGATATATGTCTCAGTAAATCAAATTGGCTACCCTTCTTTTACTTTTACAAAAAGTCCGTTCTTACGTTAATGCACAAAGTGTATTTTGAAACTTAGTGTCAATCTGTTCGAAAACTTTTCTCTAAAAAGACAACTCGGTCAACTCGCTTTCCTGATCAATTTAATATCATAAGGTTTAAATCTGATACTGGAAGAAACACTTTACAGTACAGAGGCCCTGTAATCTGGAATTTTTAAATAGACTAGTTAAAGTGCCTGAAAATTTTAATTCCTATAAGCAGATATTAAAGAAACACACCAGGGACATTGCGGAGTATTCTTTAAGCAAGGAAGCGACGTTGATCACCGCAAAAAAAAGATGATTTTATATACTTTTAAGCATTTTATTTTCTGGTATTATATTATTATTTCAATTAGGCTCTTGTAAATCTCAGTTTTTTGCATGTATATATATTGTTTTCTCCCTGTGCATAGCTTTTATTCTTTTGTTAATATCTTTTGTGTTTGTTAAATTTTGATTGTGTATAGTAGATCCACATCAGCCCTTCGGCTGCCAAACAATCTCAACCTACTTATCAAATAAAGTTTACCTTTACCTTACCTAAACCCAAGTGTAGAGAAAGGTGTACGAGGATGGGAAGAATATAATGCCGTGGAGATATTGGAGGGAAACCAAACCATAGTAATGGAGCAAAGGAAATTATTTGGAGCTAATTTGTACCAACAGTAACACTGCCTGAGGCGCGAGAAAACGCCTGTAACACAGTTGTGATTGGTTTCTCGTTTGCATTTCATTGGTTGGGGAGGTAGAAAGATTTTTTTCTGGTCTAATTTTAGAGAGTCCCGAAGAAAAACCTGTACAGTCCCGGGCATTTCATATTCAATAAAATACTGCCCTAAAAACATATGCGTTATTGACCAAGCGTGAGGTCAAGATGGCGAGATATTGGCCGAGTTCTTTATGTGCGTTTTTATGGACAGAGAGGAAGTCGAGGTCCATAAAAACGCAAAAAGGAAAAATAGAGTAATACTACGCTATAAAGAGTGTCCCATAACACCTTTGGGTAGAGAGAGGCACTGGGATGTCAGAGCCTTGAGCCTCCCGGCAAGGCACTTGTTTTTAATCAGAGAAGCTTCTGGGAAATTTTTTTAAAGCGGTGTGTTTCGGCGTGTTTAAGCGTTCCTATTCACATGCATGACATCCTTCAAGGTTCGCTGCAGAAGGAGTAAAATAAATGAAAACAAAAGCCAATATCATCGCTGAAATGCGGTTTAGCGACCTGAAACGGTTTGAAACAATGCTGACATGCTTCTCCACAGTAATATTAGCTATGATTACAAGATTTTGTCATTTCTTTTTCCAGTTCATTAGCAATTTATTACTAGACGTTCCAGACTTTTGATTTTTGACAGCGGTGAAGCCTCATTAGGGGACGGTCATTATTCCCCGCCAGGCGCTGGAGTGGGGAGAAGAGCTGGGTTTGCGTCACAATAAAATTAACCTGATCTGTATTATGCTAAGGGCCAGTCATTTATTAGAGGGGGGGTGGACTGATGCAAACGGGGTGGGTGTCAAACCTTTTTGTGCACCTGAAAATGGAGGGCTGCATAAAATTGTGCAACCAATTCTGAGGGGCCATGTATATTTGTACATTCCAATTTCCGTTCCACAAAAAAGAAACAACACTGAAGGAATCAACAACAAGTCAAATATGATTTACTATCAAAATAATGGCATAACATGTTTGTAACATGGTGTATAGCAGTCCTTTCACATAGTTCGGTGAGTTTTATTTAAGTTGTATTAAAACTGTTCCTGTGGATGAGCGCGGGTCATCTTACTTCATGTACAGACTCGAGGGCGGGCCACATTATGTTCTGCAGTGGCAAGAACAGGCTCACGGGAAATTATGTACAGGAAAATTAAAATGCATCAGCTCACCCCCCCCTCCCCCCTCTAATAAATGACCGGTCCCTAATGATCCTCCATCTATGGCAGTCAATTTTCTTTAGTTCCCCTTTTGAACTCTGTTATCGACGACCTATCTCCCCTCTGTTCCCCAAGAATATAATGTGATCCTCCCCCCCAAAAAACCCTCTGCCTCCCCCCTCCCTCCCCACAAGGCGAAAACTATTGACTGGTGCCTTTGTATTAGAATCATTGACGAGTTGGAAACGTTTGCTGACTTTTTTGAGTTCGCGATAGCTATTAAATAACCTCCGGATGAAGACAAAATTGATTCTTTTCCATAGACGTCCTCTGCTCTAATTGCAGTAATGACTGTCATGCAATGTCAGGGTGACCATATCGTCGATACTCGTGGCCGGGCGGGCGGGCCAGGGAACGTGTTAGGTTACAAGACCAAAATTTCTTATTTGACCGCAGGCTGAAGGGTTCCCATTGGTTGGTTTTATAGTGAAGTGTTTATTTTCAGAAGGGTAAATACAGAGTACTTGAGAGACTCAAAACTGGAAAACTATCTGAAATCATTTCTGGCAATTTAATTCCAACAGAAGAAGTTAGGTGTAAATTACGTAAACCCTCTCTGGCCTATGTGGAAATCATGTAAGGGAATTGTTACCTTGGATAAACTGTAACGTTGTCAGTCGTATTTTTTTAAATAAAAATTTAACATCACTTTTTAGAAATGTGTAGTAGAATTTATGTTTTCCGCTTGGTTTATTCGGGCGAGTTTCATCATGAGAAGGTCGAAGGTCATCTGGCGGGTTTAATTTTCATTCGTGATGGCAACTCGGGTTTCTCACAAGTGTAATCGATACGGTGCTAAAGCGGCCTACAGAATACATTAATTTATAAAGCTCTTCCACTGTGGACGCTTCTGTGATATCAAAGAATTTTGACTATACTTTATAAATCGGCCAGAACAAATCGCTTGTCCTTCTTTGTAGGATTGTATCACAGTGTAAAGACCCTTATTTTTTCTGCGGCATACAATGAAACAGACGTAGACAGACAGCCCCCGCTTCTTTCCTGGTGGAGGAGGAAATTCCATTTTTGTGAGGAAATTAACGGTAATTTTACGCAGATTCTACGAAAGTGATCTTCTGCAATCCAGGATGGAAGAGATAGACAGCTTGATTCAGACTCTTATGGAGAAAGAAATTCCTGATGGGCGACAGGCTTTGAAAGATGGGCACGAAAATCTGGCTAAAGTCGCTGCTTACTGCGAACAGAAATATCGAGACACAAACAAGCATCACGCTTCGCCTGGCTCAGATAAAACGAAGGCTTTCGAAGAAACAAGGGCTGCTCTGGAAGAGACAAAAAAGTTCGCCACACAGTCGTTAGCAAGCGTGGCTTATCAGATAAACTCTTTAGCCCTCAGCATGTTGAATTTGATGGATAATCAAGCTCTGAAGGTAGAGTCACTAGAAGCCACAGTTCATCTCTTTGGACAGGTTGGTTGGTGTTCTTGTGATTTTTCAGAATTCGTCGCACGCGCACTAAAGTTCCTCCTGATGTTTTTCAAAGCTATGCCTTCAGTTGATTATTTCGTAAGAGGGATGAATGAAGTGCAAATGATATGTAATGGTTACGAATCTTATTATGTTGTCGTATTTGAAGAAATAATTAGCCATTTCCGGGGCCCGGCTGCGTTCGCTACTTTTCGAAAATCAATTCTTTTCAGGAGCACAAAAGTGATTTGGCTGCGATCAGGAGAAATCGCAACCCTTTTTCTGAAGCAAACATAAATCATCCTTCAATAGTAATTCGTGTTGTATGACCTTAAAAAAAATATTTATTCAAATTGCTGACAGCAGTTTATATTTTCTCATTTAACCACTTATTGACACGGTCTCACTCTTTGTAAGGTTGGTATCATTGTCACGCTTTGGTGGCTCTTTATCAACCTTTAATTTCCAAGATCTAATATCAATTCTCCTCACCATGAATTTTAAAAATTTCTTAGATTTCATCTCCCAGAATCTTCTGCATTATATTTTAAAGTCAAATCAACCATTATTTTCAACGTTTATATTTTTCTCTGTTCTTATCACTTTTTTGCTTACAGTGTATTGATATGGTACGGAGAAATAAATAAATGGTCACTCTGAAAGGTTAAGAGATAAAAATATTTTTTATTAACTCTATAAACCCCAACATCAGTATCACCCTTTAAACGTAAGCTAACTCACCTGCTTTTGAAAATTCTTGAAATTGAGAAGGTGAATGTTGACTTGCGCTACCTTGACCTTTCTAGCTTATATTTGTATTTCAACTGATTAGCTTTCTCTTTGACCTGTGAAAAACACCCTTGTGTGACTGGCTCAGTTAAAACTTTTAACATGATTATCACTACTATTATTTATTATTTATTTTTATTTGCTCATTTATTTATTTATTTAATTGTTGTGTGTGTATGTGTGTGTGTGTGTGTGTGTATGTGCGTGTGTGTATGTGTGTGTGTGTGTGTGTGTGTGTGTGTGTGTGTATGTGTGTGTGTGTGTATGTGAAAGAGCCTATATAGTGTCTGTTTAGGTAGCCCGCCTAGAATAGCTTTGCTAACTGCGGGCTACAAAGGCCTTTATTTCTTTCATTTAAAAAAAAAAATAATAAAGTCAATCAATAAAGTCAATCAACTATGCACATTCTCCATGCTGTTCTCTAAACATTTTCTAAGGTGCTGACAAGGAGAATTTGTATAAGAATCAAAAGCTTCTTTAGTTGGTGATCGTTTCCTTTATTCTTGTGACCTTAATGTGTGGTTTAGGGGTGATACTGTATGGAGAAGTTAGACACTTGTCACTCTCAAGAGTCAAAGAGTTAAGTTAAAATCAACTTTTGATATCAGTAAGTGGCAGTGCTAAATATTGATTGTTTTGTATTTAGAGTGTTGAAGCTCATAAAGAGAAAGTGGCTCGTCTCAAGATAGGTGCTCTTGGTTCCAACAAGTCAAGAAAAATTGTACCTAAAATAGTGATACCAGCTGAAAGAGAGGAACCTGAAACATACGATTATGAGGGAGTGCCAATCGATTTTCACAGTCTGGATAATTTAGGTGAATGCTTGAAACTTATTGAAATTATTAAGCATAATTTATTAGATTTCAGTTAAATAACTTTGGTTATCAATGAGATACTTGCACTCTGATTGCTTAAAAATTACCTTCTTGACTGTTATGCATGACTATGGTTCTCACATCTCAAGCTCTGATGTTCAAAATGAGAGTGGTGTGAATTGTTGACGTTTCTGAAGGAGAAACACCAGAATGAAATGGGTTTAAAGGAAATGCAGTGAGTTCTGACAGTCACCTAAGGCACTTCGCAAAAACAACATTTTACTCTTAAGGTTGAGTAATTGTTATTGGATTTTGAGAGAGTCAAGATGAGTACCTAGTTAGCCCTACTGGTTCAAAATTAATCAGATTGTTAAAAACATTGACACAAGAATAATGATGATATCAGAATTTAACCATTACTACAAGTATGGGTGTGAGTATGAGTTTATTGGCATCAGCCATTGTTACATGGAGAAAAAATTATCTAAAGTTTCACCAAACACTACCAAGTTTTTCAATCACACATTTGTTTTGTGCCTATCAACTCAACAAAGCCATTCATTTCCTACTAACATTTTTTACAGGGAATGGTGCCAAGACAAAGAGCAGATCTCAAGAAGGTCAACAAGGCAGCAAGAAAAAAGGAGGCAGAGGAAGTTCAAGGAGGGCGCAATTCACAAATCCTCCACCTCCTCCTGTACCCCCTCCATCTGTGCCTTCATCAGGTTCAGACCTGCCCTCACCCCAACCAGAGGCAAACCAGGCAACTGCATTTCCAGCAGATAGTGGTGCCAGTGTCCCTCCTCCTCCACCACTCCCAACAGGGGTACCTGCTCCCCCACCCCCTCCTGGCATTGGAGGATCTGTGCCTCCCCCACCACCACCACTTCCTGGAATAGGAGGATCGATACCTCCCCCACCACCACCACCGGATATTGGAGGATCAGTACCATCCCCTCCACCACCTCCTGGTATTGGAGGAACACTCCCACCTCCGCCGCCACCACCCCCTGGTATTGGAGGAGCCATACCACCCCCACCACCACCCCCTGGTTTAGGAGGAGCAGTTCCTTCCTTACCAAAACCCTCTGGTAAAGGAGGAGCAGTTCCCCCTCCCCCACCACCACCCCCTTGTGTAGGAGGAGCAATTCCTTCTCCACCAAAACCCCCTGGTAAAGGAGGAGCAGTTCCTCCTCCCCCACCACCACCCCCTGCTATAGGAGGGGCAATTCTGCCACCACCAACACCCACTGTTGTTCCATCCTCACTAATTCCCCCTGGCTCAGGAGGATCAATTCCTGCCCCACCACCGCCCCCTCCTTTGCCGAGTGATGGTGCCAATGCTAAGCTATCCAAGCCAGGTAGATGAAAATTTAGTCAATTGTTGAATCAATAAGTTGCATTGTTCTTATCAGTAATAGGAACTTTTTTGACTGACATTTTGATTTTTTTATTACTCTTATGAGGCACAATGAGTCCAACCTCCTCACCCCCTCCCGATGAGGAAGACTACTACCAATCCCCATCATCACTACCAATGCCGGTGCCACAAGAGGACTTGTACCAGGTCCCTTCCTTGTTAACAGGAAAAGAGAAGTCTTGCATCCCTAACAGCTATATAGAAAAAGGTAGGTGGGTGGTTTTTGGCGTAATCACCTTTTTTTTATACCTTTAACCTCGAATTAATAGCGCAATAACGGATTCAACGTGATCACTCGTTTATTTGAATTGGTCGATAGCAGGGGCGCTTATTCGAAGAGGGCGTTTAGTCACAGGAAATCGTGAATTTTAGGATTACAGTATCTAGCCGGATGCACACCTAGTTGAGTGCTTCCCCTCCCCCATCTTAATCCCACGTTTGGCTATTTTGCTACTCATGTAATATCAAAATTCTTCGGACCCTACCCCCCTTGACATCAACGATTCTTGGGTCCTTCCCTGCGAGTTATTGATGCTTAGGGTTAGGTCAGAATTATGTTGGTAGACCTTTTATTTCATATGATTATTTTTCAGAAGCCATTTGTTTTCTTGCTTTCAGTCGTGACCTTGTATGAATATGTTCGGGAAAGAGACGACGAGCTTACATTTCAAGCAGGAAAGATCATTTACGTCGTCAAGAAATATGATAACGGTTGGTTCGAGGGTGTCATGGAAAATGGTTCAAGTGGTCTATTCCCGGGAAATTATGTGGAAATTTGTCTTTAATGAAAGACAGCAATTTCGTTTACTCGCGTAAATGTTGGCGTAGCGGAAAAAAAATCCTCTATATGCAAATTATGGTGTAGGAAAAGTTTAAGATTGTGACCAAGTTTGAAGAACCGCAAGGAAATGCAAGTAAGGAAACTGCAGTTGAATGGTCGGTTTATTTATACTTCTTATATTTACACTGAAACAAAACAAGTTAGAGGCTTGTTCAAGATAAATCTGGCCGCATATAATATAGCAAAAACATTTATGTTCAATGTAGCCGAATTCTGCGGTATATAGTTAAAGAAATCTTTCTCTTTGCACCAGTTCAACTGGTTGGACAAAAGCTGTAACCAAGCTTGAGTTATGAATTTTGCATGATTTTAGGCCAAGCTTGTTTGAAACGAATAGTTTGAACATTTTAATAGCTCTTATAATTTTCTGAATAACTTCGTTTATGAATAAGTATAATCGCAGAAAACAAAGGACAACTTTGCAATTAAAAGCAAGAAATTTTAAGAACTGGCATACATATTTGCTTAGAATTGGGTTAAATTACGATATAAAAAGATGCTACTACTTTTATTTGTTTAATAAACGCCATGCAAACCCGAGGCAAAAATTTGAACTATTATCCGTAGGAAAACCAGCCTTTTACGGGATTGTGTTGCATGTGCCTTTCATCTTTTTGTGATTGATTAAGCAGACTCACGCTTCCTTCTCAACCAATCAAATATAGACTAGACACTAATGACAACTTTCCCGCGCAACTGACTAACCACTCACCTCAATTGCATGGTCTGGATGCCATGGGAAGATATGTAAATAAACTGCGACCATTTTATCGAACGAAATGAGTAGCTCTAAAACGCCACCATTCGATATTCATAGGTTTGATTGTACACTGGATTCTGCAACGTCGAAACAAAAACATCTATTCTCAAGATTGATACCAGTTATATTTTTCTTTTTTAACTCACCGGTCTTCTGAAAAGCTTTAAGTATCATATCATCAATAGCCGATGTCACTTGTACCCTTATGGGGCCTGGTTTTCGCTGATTGGGCTGGATACCGACGAAGCTAACCTAAATTAGTAGCCGCTGTTCGCGTGATGAGCCTGCGCTCCTTTTTCAAAGTGACCTCTCGGGAAGGATGATGATCGAACCCGAGAAAACGTCGGAAATCGAGCTGACGACGAAACTGCTGAGCTGTGGAAGTTTTCCATGGCGACTTACTTAAAATTCACCGCCAGTGAAGTTCTCTCCTTTACTTCACCTTTAGTTGCCTTCCTTTTTTCTGGGTATAAAATTATTTATCACTCGGCGAAGAACAAAGAAATCAAAGGCAATAGAAAAATGAGCTCGCCATTTTCTGCTGCCTTTTGGTGAGATACTCTCAGCAGTTATCAAAATCTAGATGATGCTCCGCTTAGAAGAGTGTGGCGTCTTGGTAGTATCGACAAAGAAACAGACGAGTATGTCTTATTAGAGAGAGACAGTGAGAGCTTTCGCAATTTCGCGTCTCCTAAAGAAATTGTCGGCCATAACTGGAGAAATCGCCTGGCGGAGAGGCTCCCTCTGTGGAATCTTCGAAAGCCCCCATCTTCTCGTGGTCTTCTTTGTTTCTAGTCTGGTCTGGATCTTATCCTCACCACAGCCTCTGGTGTCCTGTTCGCGATCGCCTCGCTATTTGCGAAGCTTTCCAACACGTCGATTCCAGCGTTTGAAATCGTTTTCTTTCGCCTGATAATCCAAACCATTTTCGTTGTTCCTGGCGCCATCTGAGCACGCGCAGACTTGTTGGGCGAGAGAAAACACAGACCATACCTCGTATGCTTTGGTGCAGTGAATTTTGCCTCTATCTCCTGTATTTACGGATCGTTCATAAAGTTACCACGAGGAGACGCAACCGTTTGTATATCGACGACTCCAATTTTCACCGCCCTGGTTGCCTACGTTTTCCTAAAAGAATCTTGGCATATTATGGACGCAACAGCGACCTTTATATGTCTTGGTGGAGTGGTTCTGATAACGAAACCAACATTTCTCTTCGGCTCTGCAGGTAAATGGAATAGATCTGCATAATCTTGAGTTTTTAGTGTTCGCTTTGTTTTCTCCACCAAAAACGAAAAAAAAAATCGAAAAAAGCAAAAAAATATACCTTATACTGTCAAATGGGTACTTTACTTCACGTATGTGACCTTTATTTTAATATTCAAGTATTTCAGGTTCAATGAAATGTTTTTAACCAGTTGCTTTATCGTGACGTTTATGTGTCGTCTATGACTATGTTGCCGTGCACCTGTTCAGTAATACGTCACAGATGACGTCAAACGTTTGTAAGAATAAAAATGTGGCACGCTAAGCAGAGCCTGTCGCTCATAATCTAACCACTTTTTGACATTTATGATCTTTTATTGTGCAGGTCTCGGTTGTTCGAAGAGTGCATAACACTATCTATGGGATAAATCTCTATCCGTTTTTTGTTGTTGTTTTTGTTTTGTTTTTTTTGTTTTTTTAATTTATTTAATGTCGAAAACGTGGGAAGTGCTTGCGCAATCTTCCGAGCCAGACGTTCATGTTAAAAACGCTCGACAAGCTAAGAAATACTAGAATTACCTAAATACAAGTATTGGAGAAACTTAAGAACATCTAAATTTAAGAAAAAAATGTAAAGATATATATATATATATATGTAGGTACGATTATATAATATATTAGATATGAATTGTAGATATTTAACAATTATTCCACGAGCGCGCGTTGGATATTGAGATGATAGATAGCCAACGAGGCGCGTAGCGCCTCGTTGGCTATCTATCATCTCATATCCAACAAGAGCGAGTGGAATAATTGTTTTATTAAAAACGTTAAATTAAGTTATTGAATTTTATTAAATTTTATTAAATTTTTAGCTTCCTTTTAATTTTAAGCTGATACGTACGCTTGCCATATTTGTAGATTATGGTATATTGGCTGATATACCATAATAGCTAAGCCAATAAAAAGTCTTGAATTGCTTTATCCAATGATCTAGTTTTTAATAAAATTAGATATCCGTTCTATAGTGCAGTACGTTTTCTTAACACTTATTTTCTGGCTAGCGATTTACCATTTGAATAGACTCATCCGCCCTTTGAACAAACGGCCGAAAACCACGGCAATATAGAATATTTTTGTTTTATGTGGTAAAAAAAAAAGCGTTATCTATGCGTCTTTCCTCCTATAGATCATAGGTAAGAAACATCAAAATGCGCGTAGTATGAAGGTTTTGAGTCTTTTCAAATGGCGTAAAATTGCGTAACCTCATTTTAACTCTTCTGGACTGACACAACGAAAACTTACGTTGTTGAAGTAAAATATCACATCGAAATTCTCACTAACTCAAAGTCAAGCATGAGTTTTGTTTAGAGAAAACCATAGCAACATGAACTTCATTTCAAATTTTTTCTCCAATGTAGCAAATCTATCAAGCCACGTGACCGAGTCGTCTCGTCTGATTGGTTATGCTGGGGCACTGTCCGGAGCTGTCGTCCAATCATTTACGTTCGTTATGGTCCGCAAGGTTGGTGGTTCTGTGAGCTTCTACACCAATGTCTTCTACTTTGGATGGTGCAGTGCGCTCCTATCTGGTTTGACCATGTTTGTATTTCAAAAACCCGTTGTACCGAACTGCGGAACGACAAGGTGGTTCCTTATTGGAGTAGGTAAGAATGATTTCTCGTGTCAGATGGAAGAAAAAAAAAGAAAAAAAAAGGTTAGATAGGTTAAGCCTTTTGGGCCTTATGGCCCTTAATCCTTGGAGGCTATTTAGTTTTCTAAAGCATAAATTATCTGTTCGTAACGCGGTCGTCAACGGCGCGACAGCAGCTTTTTCACTCCGCCTCTGGTATCGTGCCGCTTAGCATTTCGATTCGTTTCTTTTTCATTGCATGAATAAATGGCAAGAAATAGCCTCCAAAAGAAAATCGGGAACGAGCGTCTGTGATTTGCCGCTGATAACCGTGTTTAAGAACCATGGGTTTTATTCAAGATTGTCTGGAAAATGATTTTTATTGGCTATTTCCTGCAAATGACCGCGTCACCAAAATAACAAGATTTGATTGGTTTAAACTGTCACTTTCATGTAACCTTTATGACGGTTTTCTTTTGGAGGGTGGCTGGAACAGGCCGAAGCATAAAAAGTGAGGAACACCAACATCCCCTGGATGGGATGGTTGTTCATTGTGCTATTTTGGCAATCAAATGATTGCATGTAATTTCAGTTTTGTTTTGGAACTGCTTTGCATTTTTTTTTTAATTTGGCGCAGCAACAATGTTTTTCTTGAACCCTTGAACTACCAAGAGTGACCAAGACAGAATTTCTCCTAACAATATCAATACCATGTCAAGCAGGCAAGAGACGAGGAGAATAAAGAAAAAGCGGACCAATCAGGGGATTGTTAGTTGATTCGATGCCAAATTCTCAGAACTAACATCATAAGAATTGTATAGCGGAAAGTAAGGAGAATTGATGATGAGATCTTGGGCGTAAAAGGTCTGTTACTCACCTGAACCTACAGATGTCTCCTTGAGCATCTGTTACAGGTGCAGTTTTTTATTTTGGCGTTTTTCTGGCCAGTGAAAAATTAGTGCGGGCCGAACACGAAGGCCAAATGCACGCGAGAAGTGGATCGCGAAAGAATAAAATTGACCTCACTCGCAAACGTAAACAAAAATAAATGATTAAAATCAAACAGGTGAATAAAAATTGCACTTGACGACATGTTACTTTTTTTTCCGGCAGCTCTCTGTGGAGTATTTAGAAGTTTCTGTTTGAACCGAGGTCTTCAATTGGAGAAGGCAGCCCCGGCAGCGCTGATGAGAAATGTGGACATCCTGTTGGCGTTTTTGTTTGACTACGCTATCTTTGGACATAAGCCATCTCTCCTTACTCTAATGGGGGGACTGCTTGTAGTGTTGTCAACCGGCGGAGTAGCCCTGGGCAAGTGGTGGAGGTCACGTGATGATATCTAATTATGATAATGTAATTCTGAGTGTGGCTATGAATTGTATCAGTCATCCAATTGAGAATATGATAAAAAGAAAATAATTCAAATAGTGGAAAATTATAGACTAACGATCGACGTTTCGGCCATGTCACGGCCTTCATCAGGAAACTGTCGAGTCAGCCTGGGTCACGCAAGTGTCACGTGATAGCTGACTCGGCACGTCCCGTAACGCACGGTCCCACAAACCGCAACCCCCCTTTCTTATTAGAACCTTGAACATAGAGCCAATACCCTAATCAGCCATCCGGACGAAGAAGAAAAAGAGAAAGAACACATTAAGAAGGCATTGAATCTTTGCGGATACCAAAACTGGGCCTTCAAGAAAGCATCGAGTTCCTCATAAACTGACCATCAACGACAGGGGAAAAAACAGGGGACTGGTCTGTCTGGACCGAGTGGATCGCGGAACTTTCGGATAACTATCCCTTATGTGACCGGTGTTTCTGATGCTATGAAGTCGGTCTTTAGATCCTTCGGTTTCGCCACCTCTTTCAAGCCCTGTAACACCCTAAGGCAGAAGTTGGTGAAGGTAAAGGATAAGCCCCACAAAGATAAGATCTCACATGTGGTTTACGGGATAAAGTGTGGTGATGAGAACTGTAGTGAAACCTATGTTGGAGAGACCAAACAGGTACTGGGCTCGAGAATGGGACAGCACAAAAGGCCGTGTACCATCGAGGAAAAGAATTCGGCTGTCTATAACCATTTACGAGCTCGGGAAACTCCTTTGGTCTAAGCAATGTGAAGATCTTGGACAAGGAAGAAGACTGGATCAGACATGGCATCAAAGAAGCTGTTTTGGGAGAGGGTAGAGGACCCTTCTCTTAATAAGAAAGGGGGGTTACGGTTTGTACTATCGCACACGTGGGACCGTGCGTTACGAGACGTGCCGAGTCAGCTATCACGTGACACTTGCGTGACCCAGGCTGACTCAGCAGTTTCCTGATGAAGGCCGTGTGATATGGCCGAAACGTCGATCGTTCGTCTATAATTTTCCGGTATTTGAATTATTTTCTTTTTATCGTAATCCTGAGTGATTAAGGTTTTTTCTTCTTGGTTTGTATATCTCGAAAGATTAAGCTTGAATTTTAAAATTATGCTTATTTTTCCCTAATTAACAGATTGTGTTTCCTCTCGCGTTTATGGTAATAATAATAGTAATTAATAATAACTTAATATTTATATTGCGCAAATTAACATGTGGATATGATCAAATGCGCATCACAACAGTATTCGGGGGACTTTGGCCGGACTGCATCTGCAGTTTACAAACAATCGAAGGAAACTTATTTGAAGATGCCCCCTCCTCCCCAATTCCCAGTAAACAGGCCAGACCACATCACAGTAATCTCGTGAGTGGGTTCTTTAACATCCCTTGCCTAACCAAATTAACTAATTCATAGATGCAGGAGATGGGACCTACGGTATATTCGTCCTTATCCGAGAAGACTAGAATGTCTATCCATTTCTTGAAATTATGGAAAGGTAGCGCATTCTCCTTAGTTATTTTAAGACTTGGAGTGTTGGTCCGGGGCTCGAACCATCGACCTCGACCTGCCGCACAACAGTCCAGCGCTCTAACCAATTGAGCTAACCGGGAGGCGGTTAACCGGAGATTTGGGCCTGGAAAGAGTCGAAAAATGGAAGAAAATCTCGTAGGTAGAAGAACAAGGTTTTAAAGCTTTTCATCCATCTATCTTTTTGTAGTTTTTAAATAACATTACAAACACTTTATCTTCGCGAAGGTTTTGAAAGATTTTTGTTTAGCTGGACGAGGACACACGAGAAAAAATTATTCAAATTAGTAAGCAAAAATTGCAGCCCATATTTTGTAACAAACTTTTCTATCATCTATTTTTCTTTTTTTTTACCTTATACCTTCTCACTTCTTTGCTCAATTGTCATGTGTAACATTAATGAAATGAATAAAACTTTCAATCTGACTGAAAATGTTTTTGAGAGAAGCATTTAGAAACCAAAGATAAGAGGTGCTTTTGATAAAAAAGAAAGCAAACTGAGGATGTTACTTTTTCAGTCAGTGCTACAACTATTTATATGGAAAGTAAATCATCCGATAACTCCCTGCAGATGCCGCAAGTGTGATCTCTCCGATCGGTATTTTTGATAATGTTTATCTGAGATATAGAAGATTCATGGTCAGGCCATAGATAGCCTTCGTCTACGAGATTTAAGAAATCTCAAGGTGAAATTTGTCGCTATGATTTGAATTGCCTGGCAATTTTTCCACTTGCTTACTCGCTCATCTCCACAGCAAATGTGGCTTTACGCTTTGCCTTTTTGCGATTTATATTTCATAGGACCCACCCCTTCTCCAATGTACCCAGCATGCTATGCTATGAGTTTATCCCAAGATGGCGGAGGTTGAAAACTTACTTCTGTCACTGATCGAGAAAGAAATCCCCGAAGGACGACAAGCATTGAAAGATGGGCACGCAAATCTGGCCAGGGTGGCAGACTACTGCGAAAAGAAATACCTGGAGACAAATAATCAGTATAAATCGGGTGGAGACAGGGCGAAAGCGCTCGAGGAATCAAGGGCTGTTCTTGACGAGACGAAACAATTCGCCACTCAATCCCTAGCCAGTGTGGCTTATCAGATAAATTCATTAGCTTTGAACATGCTGGGCTTGCTAGATCAACAAGTTTTGAAGTTACAGGAAATGGAATCAAGGATAAATCATATATCGGAGGTATGTTGAATGATTCGACTTGTTTGTCTTTGAAGCAAAGCCGGAGTTTACACGCCTCGAAATGTAAATAAAAATGGTCTGATATTGCAAAAGAAGATGCAAAATGATGTTCAGTGCAGTGAAAGTGACCTTTTCACACCATTTCCATACATTAAATGTGAATTTAAAGCATATTAGAGTAATTCTTTAAAAGTTCAATGTTTTGAGGATGCGATGAACTTGAATTACGATGTTCACAATGGGCCATTCCATTTAATAACCGCACCCCCGCTATTGAAGGCTTGAGATTTCTGAGGGGAAGGGGGTCAATACCATATATTTCCAAGAGGGGTTGAACCATGTATTCCTGAGAGGGGTTAAACCATATATTTCCAAGGAATTGAACCATGTATTTCCAAGCGGTCAAACCATGTATTTTCAAGGGGTTGAACCATATATTTCCAAGGGTTCGAACCATATATTTCCAAGGGGTCGAACCATGTATTTCCAAGGGGTCAAACCATATATTTCCAAGGGGTTGAACCATGTATTTCCCAAGGAATCAAACCATATATTTCCCAATTTCCCAGAGGGTTGAAAGTGTTAGATTTTTGACCCCATATGTCATATTTACTTTTGAAGTGGATCAGAATTACACTGCATGTATATGACACCTGATAAAAAAGGGGAGTACCATCAAAGTAATATCCTTCTTTTGTGGATAAAAAAAAGGTAGATAGATGACTGGAAAAATGGATTTCATTTACCTGTCATTTTTTTCTAAAGATGTAAGATTTTTATAGTGTCCACTTTCTTGAATAGAAACTGAACATCTGCGAAGAATTAAACAATTTCCAAAGATCTTCAGAACATTCTGAACATATTCCGTGGTTTCTTGAAGAGTGGGCACCAATTTCTGTACAGTGCTCTCTCTCTGTAACACTTTTTAGGTTCAATTCAATGTTAGATAATACAACACAAGCACTGTCTCACAAATTTACGAAAGGGAATTGAAGAAGTTCATAAAATTCTTTAAAAGGATGTTATAACTCCAAGGTGATACCTTGGTTTTGAAAGCTGGAAAACATGTTACAGGGCTCAACTCTAATTTTTCAACTTACTAGCCACAATATTGCTGCAATGCTACAGAATGTATGTAAACAACAAACATATGTAATACATATATATGAACTGCGGTTATGAAACGTATATGTGCACGATCCTTCGCAGTAAAGCACTATTTAAGCAATAGTGAAAATCAGACCTGAAAAAAATTCAGGCCTGTACGGGATTCGAACCACTGACCTCTGCGATACTAGTGCAGCGCTCTACCAATTGAGCTAACAAGCCAACTGGGAGCAGGCCATCACATTAATTCGACATAAACCCGTAGATGATAAATCAAACAACAAACATATGTAATACATATATATGAACTGCGGTTATGAAACGTATATGTGCACAATCCTTCGCAGTAAAGCACTATTTAAGCAATAGTGAAAATCAGACCTGAAAAAAATTCATATATATGTATTACATATGTTTGTTGTTTGATTTAACATCTACGGGTTTATGTCGAATTAATTTGATGGCCTGCTCCCAGTTGGCTTGTTAGCTCAATTGGTAGAGCGCTGCACTAGTATCGCAGAGGTCAGTGGTTCGAATCCCGTACAGGCCTGAATTTTTTTCAGGTCTGATTTTCACTATTGCTTAAATAGTGCTTTACTGCGAAGGATCGTGCACATATAAGAATGTATGTAAATGCTATGGAAATGCCAACAGAAGGCTAATATGCTAGCAGTACACCAGTAGAACGCTACTGACCAGATTAGCTCCCAGTCATTAACTATGTTAAATTCCAATTAAAACTAATTTTTCAACTTACTAGCCAAGTAGCTAGTGACATCTTAGATGTTACAACAATTTCAGTTTGCTTACTAGCCAAACTGGCAAGGGGAAATCAGAAACTACAAACCAAAACTGAATTTCTACTAGTCTGTGGCTAGTGGGCTACCGTTAGTGTTAAGCCCTGAAGTTACGTAGCCATTATGATGTTTGCACATGTATACGCAGATGTTCGACAGTTGTGTTGGTGAGATCACTGTTTTTTATCCACAGTGAAATTCATGCCCAAGGCATGATATTTAATAGAGAAATAAATCTATGGTTTATGGTTCAAATTCTCATGGTATGGCCACCTACTACATGTGATACTGATAAAACTATTTTATTTTATTGCACTATTTTATTTTATTGCTAGACTGTTGACATTCATAAAGAAAAAGTGGCTCGAAGGGAGATAGGTGTGTTAGCGTCAAGTAAAACAACTGGTCGCACCCACAGAATTATAGCCCCAGCTGAACAAGAGAAACCTATCAGATACAGCAGAAGAACAACTGATTATTCCTTGCTAGATCAATTAGGTAAATTTTTTTTTCTGTGATTTACCTCAAGTTGTATTTAGCACGAGAATTTAGAAGCTTTAAATTTGTTTTTGGCAGATTCTTTGGACATTCTTTAATCTGCATGAAAAATGAGAAACTCTACCTATGAGTCAAGGGTCAATTAATGTTTTTGGCATACCTATTCATTTGGATTGTCCATCTTAGAATTGTCATACTCGACTCTCTTCTGAATAAAAAAGGAAATGAATGAAAATGAATGAAAATGCATTTAGTAGTGGTATGTGTGGTGGTGTCGCAAATTTTTTTCCCTAACCAGGTCTGTAGTTGACAATTTGTGTGTGTCAGAAATGTTTTAAAAGCTTTGTCTTTTGTAGGGCATGGAGTCAAGACGGTTGATCGTCAAGATATCCGACGCCGTCCAAGCAGCAGGAAAGTGAAGCCACAACAGCCAGCAACCACAAACAAGAATAGCTTGCGCCAACCAGCTGCAGGGACGACAAGAAGAGCACCACTTACTAAGCCTCCACCCCCTCCTGTTCCTCCGCCAATGCCACCTTCTATTCCATCCCCAGAACTAGGGCCACCCCCTCCTCCTTATGTGCTCATTCCACCTGTTACTCCATCACTGCCAGATGAGGGTGCCATGGTCCCCCCACCCCCTCCACCCCCAGGAATGCCTTCAGTTCCATCACCCACTGGCATACCACCTCCACCAGCACTACCTGGTTCTGTGTCCGCTACTTCCTATCCTGGTATGGGAGGACAAATACCTGCCCCACCCCCTCCTCCAACTTTAGGTTCACATGGTGGTGCAATGAACCTTCCCCCACCAGGTAAATATATTATGACAGTACTGCAGTTACTTGATTTAACCTTGCTTTGGTATTAATTTTTTGTACAGTTTTCAATGCAGCATTTCTTGTTGGACAGCACTTATCTTGAAGAAATATTTTGTGTATCACAGACAACAACAGCAGAAAGTCACTTCCAAATTTTCATGCAAAACAAAGAGGGATAGTGCTGGTTCAGCAAAAGTCATGGCATTCTTTACTTTTGAAGATTAGATGCTGTTCAAAGCTTTTCTTATCTTCATTTCAGACTTAATTCCCCCCTCTGAAGTTGATGGAGGTAGCACTTATGAATCTATGGTTGGTAAGGAAACAGCCTCGTTAACTGAAAGCTAAGAACCTTGTCAGGGCTCCCAATTCATTGTTTTTCAAAGTAAAATCTGAAAGGTTCAGAAATGATACTTTTTTCTTGATATTCAGATGCAATGGGTCTGCCCCCACCCCCACCCTCTGAGGATGACTATTATCAGTCCCCATCATCCCTTCCCATGCCTGCACCACCAGATGATTTGTACCAAATACCACCCCCACCAGTGGAGGGACAGTCTGGTGTTCCTGATAACTATATCGAGAAAGGTATTTTTAGTGAATGGAACAGTTTGTTCTGAATCAGGATATTTTGAACCCTCTACACTGTAATGTCAGTATGCATATTCTCCATACTGTTCTCTATACAATTACTAAGGTGCTGACAAGGAGAAATTATTTAACAATCAAAATTTTCTTTAGTTGGTGAGCATTTCCTTTATTTTCATGGCCTCATTGTTTGATTTTGGGGTGATATTGCAAGGAGAGGTTAGATGCTGTTACATTATTATATCTATGCATCTTATGTTTCAATGCTTAATCTTATAGCACAACTCTATATTTCCATGATTAAACATACAGAAAATCTGCAAAATGCACCACAGCAGTTGAACTATCTTTAGTATTTTTGCAGATCATAGTTGATAATATATGAAGTGTTGTTCACATCATTGCTGTTTTTCATTCTTTCAGTGGTGTCTGTGTACAGCTATGCTCAGCAGAGAGATGATGAGCTCTCATTTGATGAAGGAGTGATCATTTATGTTGTCAAGAAAAATGATGATGGTTGGTTTGAGGGTGTCACGGAAAGTGGTGTGACTGGGCTCTTTCCAGGAAACTATGTAGAACCTTATCTTTGATTCAATTATTATATGTAACTAGAAGTTTGACCCTGAAAGAGAATTTCAAAATAGGTATAGCTGATTACACACACTGCTGTGGGAGAAGGTTGAGTTAACCCTCCTTGTTGAAATGGGTGATTTTCCACTGGCTGAGTGGAACGAAATAAGTGGAAAATGTTTTTCTCACACACCGCTGGGGCCTGGGGATGGGTTAAGGTCATGTGATGTGTAAGGCGGTCAGTTGTTTTTTGTTGACCGCCATTGCTTGACCTTCCCACCCACCCACGAGTTTTTTCAGTTGTTCATTACACTTCTAAACGATTTTAGATTTTGTCTCGATTCTTAACTAGTTCATGTTTTGAAACTCCATGTATACTTGTAAAATTTGATAGCTGTTATTGTGTGAATAAAGGTCAGGCTTGCGGTGGTTGGCTTGACATGGCTCCCAGGGGTGTGTGAGAATTTTTCTTTATTCTCACCACTTTTCTGCTTGATATTGCTAAACGTAATAAAGAAGGAAGTCACCAATGCTGCGATTTATGCTTACTAAAAAACAATTGGGTTTTTGTCATGAAAACAAACATCATTCTAAAAAATATGTTTTTGATAGGGAATATATTTAAAATTAAACAGCTAATAGTTGGTAGATTATTACACAATCTACCAGCATTTTTTGTAGAAAATCCAGTTTATGTTACAGACCAGGAAGGTTTATGGAACAGCCTTCAGGGATAAAATTTTTTTATGGATCTCTCTTGATGCATGTTACAATTGTTAATTAAAGAAGGAAAAAATTGAAACTTTAGTATCAAAAGTTGTTCACTGGTTGGGGAAGGGATGTTAGGAAAGAACATGCTTAAAGAACATTTGAGAAGTGGGTATTTTACTCAACTGATGACTTGACTGTATAATAGAATATTCATTGAACTATATATTTAATTGGCTATATATACCACAATTCAAGGTTGTCTTTTGCTGGTGCTTTCTAGAATTTTACCTTTGCAGATGGTCCATATTGATTTGTGAGTTTATCCTCTTCAATTGATCATCAAATTAAATGTTCCATCAGCTTTAAGAATCTTTTTTTAGCGGAATGAAGAAAACAAAGGATTTGCTAGATACATGATTAATGTAGAAAATCTTGAAGCCTTTTTTGGCTTAGATTATACTGGGAGTGGCCTGTGATGTTTTTTTTTTTTTTTTTTTTTTAAATATTGTTATTGAAAGGGAAGTTTTTTGTCTCCTAAGCCACCAAACAGTTACACAATAAAGATGATAATTATTCTGACTAACATGCATTTTGCCTTGTAATCTGGTGCACTCCTTTGTATAACAAACAAACTTTACCAATTACAACCACTCATGATCAGTCAAGCCTGTTCCAGACAACTGGTTAGGAAAATGAAGCACAGTTGTAAATATGTGATAGAAGCTGTAAAGGAACAAGTGAGGTGTGGGTCAGTTGCAATCTTACTGAACCATTGCTTTGTCTCTTCTTCCCTGCTTTTATTGTGCTTTTCATCATCGCACTCTATTTTGCTAACTGGATGCCTGCCATGACAAGCAACATTTAGTCAGCTCAGTGGGTGTTAGGCAATGATACAGCTGACGACTCTTCATATCTTTTTATATCCTTTTGAATTTCCCACCTTTTTTGTCTTCAAGTCTCTACTGGCTCCATTAGGCACCATAAGCCATTATCCACGCTAGACATCTGCATCTCTTCAATTAGTGTTTTTTAATGTTCAGTGCCCAGCCGAAGCCTGCTTGTGCTGTTCTGACATTTTCTTAAAACTCAAATATAGATTGATTTAAGACGAAAGAGTGGTCATTCCTGTCCACTCACTAAAAGTCCACCCTACAGTCCAGTCCAGACTGAACCCAGCGGGAAGAGTTGATGGCGCATGAGCAGTAACGATGTGTTCCTATGCGCCGCAAATCCCGTCACGATCAATTTCTTGAGTTCATTTCCTGATCATAGAATATGGAGAGAAGGTAGCGGCCCTTGAAGCATCACGATTGTGAAGAAAGCTTTATCATGGGTCTACTTTTCTCCAGGTGGAGGGTAAGTGCTGTTGACTTGGCTTTTGGTTTCGGTTGCAGGCAGTGTCAAAGAAGAAAACGTCTCTTCTTAGCTGATGCATGTGTAGATTTTCCACGATCATTGTACAACGATACTTTCTCCTTTCTTGGCAGAAAAAGGAATCGCTTGGAGAAGTGTTAGAATTACTGGAGAAGGTGAGGCTTATGCAAACGTGAAATTTAACTGAACTTTTTGACAGTCAAATCTTAATAAGGGTAATCCACAATTTTGGGCAGTTGATCAAGTGATGGAAATTTCACTATTTGTGTAAAAACATTTGTACAAAGATTTTCTTATTATAACAGCTAGTAACAGCATTCTAATCAGCCTACTATTGTTGCTTTGCGAGGAGATGATCATAAAAGATCGACAAACCGCAAATTCGGTTGAGTTAAATTTTGCAAAAATTTCTTCACGTTTGCTAAAACAGATTTCACAACTTTTTCGACTTGTGCAGACTCGCGTTACTAGCCAAGTCAGTCGATGAGTCTTATTATGATTCTTCTGTAAACACTGGAAGACATATTGGAAACAAGCAGAAGCTTTATAAAGATAACATAACAAAATGGCTTATTTTGCATCTTACAAGAAAATTAACATAAATCATTTTGTTTTATTGAATAATTAATTGTTTCCTTTAATATTTTTGGAAGCAGCTTGTACTGGTGGCTCTGGAGATTATTACTGGTTTTTCTATAAGCGACTCAGAATGCACTAATATCATATTTGAAAGAGATATTTTGAAACCATCATGGTGTCGTGTCTCTGTGCTCTCCATCCAAAAATAATATGCAAGTGGTTCAATGGTCAGATGAGTGTTTGTATGGTCACCTGGGGTTTTAGTTATGAAGGACCACAAAACATAGAAAAATACAAACTTTTTCAATTAAGACTTGGAGGGATTTTATAAAAGGGTTCTGGTAAGCCAAAAAAATTTGACTTCTTTCACAGAATTTTATCATATGACTACTAAGAGTTACCCTGCTGGCAGAGGCGTTTATTTGTTAACTTCCCCTATGGTCCACGTAAAAATAAAGTCCTCTGCGCTCGGCTTGTTAAATCTTCGAGCATGCGCGGCCTGTTGCTTAGAAACAAATTAGTTTCCCAGTAGTACTCGGCTGTTTGTGGGCTCACACTTGGTCTTGCCATATAGCTAAATAGGATGCGTGCGCATAAAAACGTGTTAAAAACAGGTTCTGACCGGTTTTGCAAATCAGATTATCCACAAACTTGGATAATTCCCAGGCGCATGCTCGAAGATGATTTAACAGGCTGATCGCAGAGAACTTTATTTTTTACATGGACCATAGGGGAAGTTAACAAATACACGCCTCTGCCAGCAGGGTAACTAAGAGGTGAACATTTCAAGAAATTTTGTTTCAATCAAAATAGGATGTACTTGTATACAAAATAAGGGCGCACACTGGACAACTGGTTCAAAGATTCTACCCTAAAAACTTCTTTTTTTATTTCTTTGAGACGGAATAAGAAACTCATAATTCATAGAGAAGTGCAACTCTTTTTTCCATTTGTTTTATTTCAAGTAATTGTTGAAATCCACAATTTCAATCCATGTTCTCGGAAAATGCAAGAGAGTCGTGTAAATGCAGGGCTAGGCAGCTTTGTCTTGCCTGGTTCATGACAACTGGTCTAACCTTACACATATCAGCTTTCACTATAGATTTTTTATGGGATTGTATACACAGGGCCAGGTGAGTCATATGATAAATGCTCTTAGACTGATACAGGTCTGATTGAAAATTGTATCATGTTTGTTCATGTCAGCTAGGTCATGAAGTTGTATGTACCCGCATAGTTGCACCTAGTCTAACAGTGCACAAGCTGACTCCATACAGGCAAAAATATTCATTTGATTTTTCACAATCATAGAGCATGATCATTGTTATTATGTCAATTTTTTTCAACTTCATAAGTGCAACAAAAGTTTTAAGTAGTTACCTTGACAATGATGTCACATTAATACCAAAACCTGGGTCAGTTTCTCTATTTTTATTTCTCTATACATTTCAAAACCTCTTAAAAACTCCAGTGATGTATATTTTTTTCAATCTCTACTCAGGATATTGAAGCATTACATTCCAGTCAACAAAGAACAGAAAACCTGAGGAAGAAATTTATAGGTTCTCTCATCCTGTACTCAGTCCTGCTGTATATTGTAGCTGCTCTTGTCTGCTACTTTTATGACTTTCCAAAATCTTGGAAAGCTAAAGCTGTGCGATCCATTCCACTCCTTGTTTTTCCAATTTTGTAAGTATCCACACTTTATTTTGTATTGTAATTTGTTTTTATCAACTGAGTTGATCACTCTTAAGAGATTCTTAAGCGAAGGGTTTGAGTGTTTACCCTTGGTCACTAATTAGTTCTTATTAACTGAGCAGGAGGTCTGTATGGGAGAATCTTGACCGAGGTCGTCAGTACAGACTGAATGCAGTGAGGTCTGTACCAGCAACCGAGGTCAAGATTCTCCCATACAGACCAACCTAGCTTAGTTAATAAGATGTTTATTATATGGCTGTGTCTAGAAAGCAACGGAACATTATATTATTAGTAACTTTTTTTTCTAGACTGGTCTAGATGCCGGTCTAGATGGGAAAATCTAGACCACTTTCAATATTGATTTCAGCCAATCAAATTCGTGAATTCAGTAGTTCCCAGTCCTTGTGAGACAAAGCCATATAATAAGCTCTAAATATAAATACAGTTGAAGCTGTATTAAAAGGCACTTCATTAACCCTTTAACTTCCAAGATCTGCTTGTTAATTCTCCCCTCCAGCTGACACACATTTCTTTGTAAACTGGTTACAAGAATTTGGCATTCAATCAAGGTAACAACTTCCTGATAAGTTTGAGTATTCTCATTACCTGTTTGCTGGATAATGTATGGATATTATAGGGAGAAGTTACATGTTAATCACTTCTGGGAGTTAAAGAGTTAAGTAGTTACCCTGAATTAAGTGGTCAGTTGTCAAAGTCCTGCAATTCTTTCTCCTTGAATCGCATCATTGAATAAAATCTTGCATTCTGATTGGTTAATGAAGCAAGGTATTTCGTGTGGAATTGTGAGTTGAAAACAAGGCTAAGTGATATTGTTTTGCATCTATGTAAACATAACATTTTTAAGTAATACTGTTTCCTTTTTTCACTCATTTTTATTCAATTATGTGATTCAAGGAAAATCCATTACTTCACTCGTGAATTCCTCATTAAATTGCACTGGAAAACCAATATTGCACTCATCACTTTGTGATTCGTGTGATATCGGTTTTCACGTGCAATTTAATGCAGAATTTCCTTGTCAAGTAATGAATTTTCCTATAAAACACTTTAATTTTTACCTCAGTCTGTTAAGCAGTCATGCACCCCTATCAAGTGGTCATTGTCACACTTGACTAAATCCTAACAGCCTGCTTGTATTGTTTTCCACCTGTAAATAACAGTCACTTAAAGCAATACTACTCAAAGAGAATTTAATCCTTGTTTATCTCCCAAAATCAATGCTAGTAGAAATTTTTGTGCAAGTTTTTGTACATTTTGCATTAAATGGCTCTTTTTATACCGTAATTTCCGGCCATTTAACCGCATGGCTGATTACCTGCACCGGCTGATTATTGCATATATGGTGAAAAAAAAAAGTCAACAGATTACCCGTACTGGTGGATAACCTGCATGTTATGTTATTCAATTTTTTGGTGGCAAAAATGTGACATTAAGGTGATAAATTTCAGTCTTTCAAAAGTTGTCTGAGCTAACTTTTGAAAACTTGGAAGCTTCTTTGTCGAGTTTAAAGGTCAAAGAAATTCAGATGCATGTACAATTCTGTGTCTGTGTCTTTTAAGTGTGAAATTAGTGAAGTTTCACCCTTATTACTTTCAATATTCCATTGATGCATGTGGGCTTTCAAACTACTGTCAGCAATTTCTCTCTTAAATTTGAAAATTCTCATTAGCTCAAGCTAGTGTTAACTGGAAATTTGTTCCTTATGCACCGGATATTGTTGGATCATTTTTGTCACCATCAAGGTTTTGTTTACATGTGTGCTGATAAAAAAACTTGTTCATCTCACAGCTAATTGTGCATGGAATAAACTCAAGTTGGCATCATGTTTTCGTGCCACTTTGTGGCACTCTTAATACAATAAAATTTATTTGATAGGTGGAAATGCTGGTTGGTGAGAATTTTTTTCAACTCAACCACCAGTAGACTTTAAAATTGCCACTTAACTGTACTTCCCTATTACCTGCAGTGGCATGTGTTTATGCAAAATCAATAGATTAACTGTGGGTAAATGGCCAAAAATTATGATTATAATACCTCTTAACTAAGGAACTAGTATTGTGATGAAACTGTATTGAGTAGTAACCTCCCAATTCCTTAATACAGGATCAACTGTACTCTAATTACACACCTAACTTAATGTTATTATCAATGCTAGGATCCTGTGCATGTAACCATGATAATGGTTAGCTGACACTTACCCATAATTCCAAAGGAATTCCATCTAGGTTTCCAGAATATGTTTGCTGAACTATGATGTCACCTGTGACAAGCTTTGAACATTTCCCTTCTTTTTTTCAGAGTGTATTTGCTGAAGAGAGTGCTTCATTACATTTTTGTTCAAAGAATTAGTAAGAATGGTAAGGAACTCACTATTTTGTATGTCTAATATATTTTAAGGCCAATGAAGAAATGATTTGATCCTTAGAAAAGTATGCAATTTCTACTTTATACCTAATAGATTCATAACTATGCAATCTTGATCTTTTTATATCTCTGAGGGACAGTTTAAGTTGTGAGAAGTTTTGGTTAAGTTCAAGAACAGTATTACACAATTGACAATGCATCACAAAATGGATTAGGGGACTGACTATGTTACTTTGCTGTTTGCCATCAAAAAGTTTCAGAATTTATAAAGGTACTTGGTTCCAAATGAATAATCCAAAACCAAGGTCATGCTTGCTGGTCTCTTAAAAATTGTCAAACATAGGTTCTTTATAAATTTTTAGTGCCTAAAATGTGTTTTTTTTTTTTTTTCCAAAACCAATTTAGTTTGTAACTTTTTTCATTTTCAGCAAGAAGGCTGGAAGAGTTAAAAGACAAGAAGAGACAAGTTGTAAGTAAAATACACGTTTTTATTTTACTTTTGAACATAATCTTAGGATATGTGGCTTCTGTTTGCCTTTGGTCTTTGTTTTTTTTAAGCCTTTTTAGATAATTACAGCTTGTTTTGTTTATTACATTTGGCTAATTTGTGTGAACTTTTAGCTTGAGGAAGTAAAGGAAAAAGAGACGTACAAAACAGCTAAAGATTTGCTGGATAAGTATGACCCTAATTCTGAAGTGGTTAAGGTGAGATGAAGTATTTCTTTTTTTTTTTTTAAATTTAATTACAAAAAGTAAATACAAAACAATACTACTTACAGATATGAAGTATCTCGTTATGGTATAAACAAAGATTAAATTATATTGTAACTGTAACAGTGTCAATCTCGGTATCACAAAAAGATGCCCAATTTTTTTTTTTTTTTTTCGATAAGCTGTCATAATTTTTGTGACAATACCTGATTTTAACACTTTGTTTTGCTTTATCTGCCTGTAAGTAAAAAAAACATAGTAAGAAATAATTGGATATTTTGAAGGGAACACACAAATTCTAAGCCACTGCAGAGAAATGTCATCTTTACTCTGTGTGTACAACTTTCGTCACTACCTCTGTTTGCTACTAGCAAAGGAAAAAAACAACTTTGAAACTCTCTTCTTTAAAATTGACTGTGCAGGGTATAACCTGTTTAATTTCTGATGTTGTATATGACTGTTGCAGAGTTGATTTAGGTATGAATAAATAATTTGTGATTCGTATTAAAACCATATTAGAACATGGGACCATCACAAGTAAGAAATTGTGAAATTTGAATTTTACTGATGATTCATTTGTTCAGGTGGAAAGAAAAGAGAAACCCAGTTCAACTCCTGCGCGTGGTGTGCAGAGTCCAAGTGCCTCAATGGGGACAGGTTAGAATTATTACTATACATCTTTAGGTTTTTACCTTGAGTGTGGGCAATTTCAAAAATTGCATCTGCTATTGGTCAAAATTTAAAATATCTGCTATCGCCCTCCCCTCAAATTCATGTACCCTCCCCCTGTCAGTCAAAAATTTAGAATGATTGCTTTAGCATCAGTTTTACAGTTAACATAGTTTAAATGCAGATGTCATATTACATAAAAGGTTTATATCAGGACATAATTTGGAAAATTTCAAAGAGTACCACCCTTTAATTAAGCATGCACCCCCCCTCCCCTCTTGAATAATAAGCACCCTCAATTCTGGGTGCTTAATCAAGGATTTACAGTTAAATGATTAAGGCATTAGCCAAAGAGTAGAGCTGTGGGTGGTTTTCTTTCTTTGCATTTAGAATCAATGAAGTGAGACTCTGTTAGACAAACCAGTGTGGGAATGGGTCACTGTAACCCTTCGCACCCCAACGCAATATTCATATTCTCCTCACTTATCTCCTTAAATTTCTTATGGTATGGGCAAGGAGAATTTGTTTGACAATCAGTATGTAGCTTCTTGAATTGGTGATCATTTCCTTTTTTCTTATAAATGACCCTTCTATTTAGTTCAAGAGGGAAACTGCAATGAGAATTTAGAAGCCGGTAACTCTTTAGGAATAGAGGGTTATAAACTCTTTGTGATGAGAACTATTATTTTCCTAGAATTGAGACAGAGGAATATCTTGCCTAAGGGTGAAAGTCCAGAGGCTCCATTACAACGTACCATCTCTGAGCCCTCTTTAGCAGAGTCCCCTGGCCAGATAAACCAATCAGAGGACAGAAAAAATTCTAATCAGACACCAGTAGAGCCACGGAAATCCAGTAGTCTCATGAATATTCCCTCAAACTCATCTGGTTAGTCTTGTGCTTTGCAGAAATTGTTACAATTTTAAAATTTTGTATCGCGTAATTTGATGTTCTCACAGGTGTTACTGGGTATTGCTGCTTTGTGATTGAAGAGGCCCCTTAAGAAGTGAAGAAGGGAGTTTTGTTTTACCTTTACTTGCTACTGTACAGTCAAAGAGGAAGAGATTAACTTGCTTTTTGATAGAACTTTGGTAAAAAAGCACTCAACTTCCCATGCAATTGTGCAACATCTTTAGTAATAATATAGTAATATAGTTTATATCTGACCACTTGCAGCCCAGAGGCTGAATTACGGGTGCAGTGTAAGGTCGAGAACAGACGTCAGCATATCAGGCGCCTCTGGCAGCCGCTTCAGTCTATCGATCTCACCTTCCCACCCATCCCACCCCAGGGGAGGACATCCATCACAATCTCGTGTGTGGGAAATTAACGTCTCCTACCCCAACCCTGCAGGAGACAGGACCTCCATTTATTCGTCCCTATCCGAGAAGACTAGAATATCTAACCATTTCTTGATGTTATAGAAAGGTAGAAAATTCTTCTCAATTATTTTAAGACCTTGAGTGTTGGTCGGGCCGGGGCTCGAACCCTCGACCTCCCACACAACAGTCCAGCGCACTATCCATTGAGCTAACCGGGAGGCGGTTTGTGATTAACTGTTTATAAATGATTTGTTGAACTGTTTATAAATGATTTGTTCAACAATCCTAACCAATGTCAGTCATCTCCTGGTGACCTTCCTTTTGCCTTTCACATCCCTTGAATTGGAACTGGCATTGACCTCTACCCTTTGACTTTCCAGGTGCAGCATCTCCATTGTCCCCTGGCACACCCCACAGAGTTGTCTCTCCTGTTCCCATGCCGAGACCTGCTCAACCAATCCTACCAAGAGAACGAACTGCTATGGATAAAGTAAGTTCCATTGTCTGATGATGATAATAATGATAATAATAATAATAATAATAATAATAATAATAATAATAATAATAATAATAATAATAATAATAATAATAATAGTGATAGCAATGATTAAGCAGTGGACAATTCACGAGGTGGCTCTTCCTGTCCACTGTTTCCAGGCTGAATTGGAATTTGGAATGTTGGTTTTTGCGGAGGGAGGAAAACTGGAGGACCCGGAGGTGAACCCTTGGGGCAACGACAAGAACCCAACAACAAACTCAACACCCATGTGACACCAGGTCCGGGAGTCAAACCTGGGCCACAGTGGTGGGAGGCGAGTGCTCTCACCACTGTGCCATCCCAGCTCCATGTTTTAAGTCTCAAACAATTTTGATATTTTATTACCATTTTTAGCCTTAACCCCTTCTACCCTAAAATCCAGATGCATATTCTTCATACTGTTCCCTATATATTTTCTAAGGTGATGAAAGGATAATTTGCTGAATAATCAAGAGCTTCTTCAATTGTGATCATTTCCTTTATTCTCATGACCTTTATGTTTGATTCAGGGGGGGGGGGGGAATATACTGTTTGGGGTGAAAGTGTTAATGATGTCTTACATTGGCAATGGAACTTTTTTTTTACTTTCAGTTGGTGGAATATCTTGTTGGTGATGGACCAAACAACAGATATGCTCTGATATGCAGTCAATGCTGCTCTCACAATGGAATGGCCCTGAAAGAAGAGTTTGAATATACAGGTAAACTGTTAACTTGATCTACAACTCCTTGAGGGGACACTCATTAATTTTCTACACAGATGCACTGTTGAGTCCCTTAGAGAAAAAGTTCTAATCCTAAGAAATGATTAACTTGTAACTTCTCCTTGAAGTATCTTTATATTATCCAGAAAACAGGTAATGAGAATACTGAAGCCTATCAGGTAGGAGTTATCTTGATCTAACAACAAGTTCGAATAAGTAAAGACCTGTTAAAACATTTTACAGTAAAAATCTGCAATAAAATTAGGAAAACATTACATGACATTTCCAGAACGTTATTATCAAGTGAAAATGAAATAACAAAACTAAGATATAATTATATAGATGAGAAAATGAATAAATTAAGAGTCATTGATAGTCAAACAAAGAGCTTAGCCTTAATGGAGTCACTCTGGGTGTTTAAATTAGGTCTTGGTGTTCTTATGTACAACATTTTGTTGACCAGGCAATCCTAGGCTCTTTGTTTGACTATCAATGACTCTTAATTTATTCATTTTCTTAGTTTTGTTATTTCATTCTCACTTGATAACGACATTCTGGAAATGTCGGAACATTGTGTAATGTTTTCCAATATTTTATCGCAGATTTTTATTGTAAAATGTGATAACAAATTCTCATAACTAATTTGCAAGGTAATGTGTGGCAGCTAGAGGGCAGAATTAACAATCAGATCTTGGTAGTTAAAGGGTTAAAAGTATCCAGGACACTAGTAACATATGAACTCAGATTATGAGGTACTCCCACAAATTCAAATCAGCTCAGTGACCATCCAGCTGAAGCTTGAACCCACACATCCCAACCTGGATTCCAGCACTTTGGTGACTGGGCTGCTGTGTCTCCCTTCTATTTTAGACAAGGTGCATTTTGCTGAGTGCTCTTTGTGTTATCTTAACAACCAGCCTTCAGATGCTGCTACTGTTACCACCTCAACCCAGCAAAGAAACATCGTCCCACTGCTCCAAAACTGGACTATGATACATGGACATCTCCAAGACAAACCTCTGGGCAGGGCACAGGGATGCGCCACAGGAAACCCACAAATTCAGTGCAGGCCATGTTAGAGAAAACGAATGGTTGGTGTCAGACAATTACTTTCCCATACTTTTGTTGGGAGAATGTTTTAGAAATGTCATGTGGTGCCTAAATTGTCATGTCCTGATTTCTCTTAGCAAGCATGGTGTCACTTGAGAAGGATACATTTTTCTCTACTTTTTGCCATCATCATAGCACTATTCAGGCTCTTCAAACTTCACATTAAATAATTTTGTATGTTTTAGTTACACAAAAGGGAGATGAGCCCAGTTCTGTGAAGGAGGAAGATGTATTGAATGGTGATGATGCTGCAGTGGAGAACATCGAAGGCAAAATGCAGAGTGAACAGAAAATTGATGAGAGAGATGCCGGTGAGTTTTTACAAGATTGAAACTTAACTTGTCCCTCTCTAGTGACTGGAAGTTCTCGTAGGAACTAACCTTGTGTTTCTCTGTGGAAGAGGTTGAACAAATTGGAAGAAAAAGGCGTAAATTTTCCCAAATTTGTTTCTTATTGAGTTCTACAGAAAGGAGCTACACATTAGATGATTGATACATACATAATTTGCAGTAAATGTCTTTGGCATTTTATTTTTTAGCTTTTTATATAGGAGCTTATTTTTGAAAGGTTTGTGGACACTTTGCAAAATGGGCAACTTTGGAAATTTTTCAAGCCACATGGCAAATCCCTTTTCCAAACTCTGAACTTGAATCAAAAACCAAATGAAATTTACCTAGGAACACCTTTTAAGTTTAAAACAACTTGTAAAACTTGCTACTTAAGTTGTTAGGTCTACTTCATTTGCTGTTAGCTCCTATTTGCTTTTCTCTAGTTCTATTCTGGTGTATTTGGAGTTACAGCTTAGGTTTAAGTTATTTTAATTACCAAGGGCAGTTCTTGCACCCGACTACTTATGTAACAAGTTACAAAAACGCACCACCATACATGATCAAGCCACGCGGCATAGCAACAAACTTCAGATCCCTTTTTGTAAGTCGGCGAACGGTCAACAAACCTTTGCCTATAGAGCAGTTTCACTATTAAATTCCCTGAGTAGTGATGTAGTGAACTGCCTTCAGCAAGGTCACGGAAACATTCTTTGAAGGACTCCCTAAGAGGGGCACATTAATAGTCTTTGTATGAGACCCATTGGACATAAAAAAAAAATTATATATTTATTTTTCATTTTTATTACCCTATTTGAAGTTGTTCAGTTGTGATTGTAAATTGTCTACCATTGTAAATAGTTGCTAAAAAGCCGGTACAGGAGTAATTATTTAAGTTCATTCATTCATTCATTCATTCATTCATTCATGTAGCAGCTTTATACTAATGTTCATCAAAATTAGTTTCCTCTCATTAAGGTGCTTGTTCCCTGGTTACTATTTCAGTTAGCTGGGGCACAGGTGTGACTCAGACCCAGGTTAACATAGTGAATTCAACAAAGTTATAAGATGGCAAGTTGAACCTTTGTACTGTTTGTTATCTCTTATTACCATTTTGTTTTTGTTTTTGTAGAGACCACAAACAGCTCAGAAAACAACTTGCAAGAAAAGGACTGTGACCAGGAAAATTAAGATGTTGTATGCAGTTGTTGCCATGGATGGTTACAGTTTTGTTTTGTTTGGTACAAAGTTATTTTAAATTATTGTGTAAAATGAGCAGTAACAAGGTTGTTATGGAGCCTGGAATAGGGATGGCAGTTTAGTGTGAAATGCATTGAAGTCATTTACAATTTAATTCCAAAGGCCCCCACTGTAAGTTAGTCTAGACCATGAGAAGCTGAAGAATGTGTAGTCTCAGATTTTTTGTGGATGGCATATTTATTATGACGATTGATGAGGAATTCTCTCTTTTCTCTTATGATGGTGGTGTTAGATATCCCGTGAGATTAATTTATTGAGAGAAGAAATGACACTTATAACGGTAAAAGTAAAGGGACCATAGGATACTTGGTAGTTTTGAGTAGAAGTGTTGAAGTGTACTGTTCTAAATCCCTTCTTTCAATGTCAGTACCTAACTGTCAACTGTTTTAGATTTAACACCAAATTCTTAGAGCTAGAATTATAAGGAATGTATGGCAGACAGTGCAGAGAATTGATATTCTAATCTTTGGAGTGGAAGAGTTAACACAGCTTCAAATGCACACCTGGTCACATTGTGTTCCCTTAATTTATGAACCCAAGAATAATGTTGACAGATGGATCAAATTGAGAGTTACCGAGAAGTAGAAATTTTTTGTTATGCATAATACTATATTTATAATTTATTTTCAGCAAACAGTGCTGCATAACAAATTTTAACTCAGCGATAAGTTGACATTACAGTTGCATGAGACAAGTGGAAATAAAGCTTAAATTTTGAAAGATTAATGATGAGATCAATTTTTTGTAAAAACTTGTATTGTGTCCTAGTTACTATGGTTGTGCAACACATGGAAAGGGGCACATCCATTTTTTGTTCTCGGCAATCTTGAGTGTAGCATCAAATTTTTCTAGGGGGAAAAATCAGTGACACTTCCTGTAAGGGAGGAGAAAGAATTCCCCAGTGGCAGGGGGGGTAGGGGGGCTAGCCCTTCAGTAAATTTTTACAGAAATTCAGGCCTTGAGATTAGAGAGGTTTCAGGTCTAGAGAGGTATTTACTCAGAAATGTTAGACTCTAAAGTTATTATGTGCCTGGGTTATTGTGTAGTGTACTTGGGCAAGACATTACTCCCACAGTGCCTCTTTAACATAAGAAATTCCAACAAGCACCCACTCCTCCCTATGTCAAACTGACAATAGCATTAACCGTTTATCCCCTATTGTCAGGGACTTAACAATACAATATTCTTTATTTAACGAAGGTGACGTAATTAACCCAATGAGTTATCTAACTTACAGCCTTCACAACACTACAAACCCACCATCCCACCCCAGGGGAGGACATCCATCACACAGTAATCTCATGTGTGGGAAATTAACGTTTCCAACCCCAACCCTGCAGGAGACGGGACCTCCATTTATTCCTCCCCATCCGAGAAGACTAGAATATCTAACCATTTCTTGATGTTATAGAAAGATAGAAAATTCTGTAAGGTGGTCATTTCATTCATTCTCATGAGCCTAATGTTTGATTCAAGGGTGACTTTGTAAGGAGAAATTAGAAGACAGTCACTGTTAGGGGTTAATGATTAAGAAAAAATAAAACTGAAAATAGTATTAAGAGAAAATAAAACTGACTGAATTGTTGTCCTCAATACTGAAAAAGGTGAGGAACTACCCTGAGAAAAGGTAATGAAAAATGAGTGAGCCATCTTTGCAATCTCTCTTCATACACTCTTGTGAACTTGATCAAGAAATGAATTCTCAGGTATTCTAGAGCTTAATAAATTGTTTTATACCAAATGTTTATTTTGCATATTTCACTGATTCCCCCCTCCCCCCCCCCCCCATTTTTTTAATATCACTACCTCTGGTTTAAGGAAAATTTTAATAGAATTCAAATTTAAAATAAAAATGAAGTACTCTAATCTGGGCAGGAAAGATGAAAACAGACTTTACTTGTCAAAAACGATTCGTGCTTTAGCTGTCTGGAAAAATTCTTAATTTGAATTTTTAAGGAAATATCTGTCGTAAAAAAGGAGAGAAAACACAGGGAACAAAGCGAGTTTAGGTAATTGTCAGTATTAAGAAAGAAGCCAATGAAGAAAGATAGAAAGTGAAGATTGAGGGTTTTTCATTGTTGATCCTGTCAGCATCACAGGTGGTCCCTGCAATTTTAGGGACAAAAAATGAAATGATAACAGGTAATTATGAAAGCACGCACATACACTGAGCCCAAAAACTTATTTCTCTTAAGACCAAAATTGTCCAAAATGTTTCCAAATCTAGAAAGAGTTCCATTTATAGTTTTAAAGTAAAAAAAAAAAAAAAAAAAAGAGAAAAATAAACCCAAAGATATTTCTCAAACCAGGAGAATTTTTTTTCTCCTTAAAAAAAATTATACGCATACATTCAACAGTGAAAAGTTCCGGTTGTGAATGATATTAAATAATTTTTTTGCTACAGCCTCCGGAATAACAAAGGGTCATCTATAAAATCGTGAAACTTAAAACGAAAAAAAATTAAGTAATATTTTTAACATTCACCTCGTTTTTTTGCTTTTCCGGTCGCCATCAAGTTACAAACGAACTGACGTAAGGGAGAAGTAAATAAATTGCTTCCTTCCCGGAAAAAAAAATATTCACGTTGAAGCCTATTTCCTCGTTTTTGAGGAGATTCACGCAATATGTAATCCCTCTTTATATTTTTTCTCTTTTTAAACGGCATAAATTTAAACTATGATCGATAAAAGAAATACATAGGTGTCCATTGCATTTTCAGTTATTTCCCGCCATATTTCCCATGCTGTTTACTTTCTAGCTATCAATCATAGCTGTCGTTGCTATGACAATAGCAATTTTGGGTCTCGTTCCCCTTAAATCTCACTTCTGATTGGCTGTTGTTCAAGTCTCGTTGTCGCAGTTGCAAAATGGCGTCTTCTTGAATGTGACCCGCCCCAGAGCCCATGGCTGAAAAAAACACCAACATGGAGTGGGGCCTCTCGCGCGAATATCTCGCCGTTATCTTGACGAACTTCGTTGCTCTCGGAACTTGCAGAAACCATCACAATTCCTCTTTCCAGTGCATCGAATTAACGAAAAAATGCCTTCATCTTGGGCCTGGAATAAAAGCATTTATGTTTTCTGTGTCTCGAGCAAGGTGTCATTCAATACGGTTTGGTGTACCAAAAAAGGGCGCTTATAGGGTGTGTGATTTTCTCATTCGCTCGTCACCGAGTGGTCGGCAGTCCAACGCAAGCCACGATGGCGATCGCATAGGAATCGCATGAAAGAACGGGCTCATACGCTCGATTTTAGTTGTTCTCTGAACGAAGAAACACTCCATTTATCTTTATGGAGGAAATACAAACTAAACCTAGTGTTTTGAAGTTCGAAACGAGCAGTTTCAACGCAAGTACGTGCAAGCATTGTTTGTATAAACTAGTCGTACGGAAAATTGTATGCATATTTTAGCGGTCCTTTCACGTCTGAGTCTTGTTCGAAAGGAACCTTTTCTTCGTTGTTCAAAAACGCCGAAATTAGTATTTCGCTTCAATTTCGAAGGCCATCTTGTTGTTTTTAGGGAATGGCGGAGAAATCGAGTAATTTTCTCTATTTGGGATATTGAAAATCATTTATTTGCGATTAATATTCGATAGGTCTTGTTACTAATCTTTTTCGAAATTTATTCCTTTCGTTGTAGATGTTGATGCCAAGAAAGAGCAAGCAAAGACGGCAAACGTTATGTTCGAAGGAAAGAACATTCATTCTTCGCCGTTGGATGGAAAACTTCTTTGTAGCTACAGTGAAAAGCTTTGTAAGCAAAGGAGGTTAAATGGCTACGCGTTTTGTATTCGTCATGTGTTAGAGGATAAAAATGCCCCGTTTAAACAATGTCAGTTTGTGGCAAAATACAACGGACATCAGTGTACAAATCCTATACCGTCTGCTGAGGATAGAATGTGAGTTTGTGATATTTTTTCTTTTCTTTTTCTCCTCTGTGAATATCATTCTTCTCTTGATCGCTTCCGCGCTTCACTTTGATGTTCAAAGCGATGTTGATAATGCTTTTGATGATAAATCGCTTCGAATTTTCGCTCAAACTCGTACTTTGTGTTCTTTTTACCCTTTCAGATACTGCAATAGTCATTTGCAAGTTTTAGGAATCGTTCCCAAGAAAAATCGACGGAAAAAACCTGGCGAAGGAGTTGAGTGCGAGGCGAATTCATCTTCTTCGACAACAGAATGTAAAGTAAGGACAGATGTTTTGGCGACTCCAGCGACGAACATGTCTTCGATCCCTACTCAACTATTTCCTTATCGTTCGAAAAAGCCTAAAAACCAACCGCAGAAGAAAATTTACGCAAAAAGTCCAGCGATAGAAGAATTGAGAGCGAGTAGGAGAAAATGGCAGAAAGACAGAGCGGATTTATTTAAGATTTATGGTAAGTATTAATACAAAAATTTTGCATCCTTGTGCTTTCGATGGAAGCATAAAGCGATTTCGTGTTTTTTGAACAAAATACACGTACTTTATGGCACCTCGATAATCTGGAGCATGAACTATCGAGTTACAAAAACAAGAATTTAAATTTCCGTGAGATATTTTTTTTGCTGCACGTTAGAAAACTCGTTGTCCAAAAATACGATTCAGTTTAGTTGTCACCATTTCGTTTTCCTCATTAGACCTATTGGCATCAACTTATTTCCTCAACCTTTGAGATGGATGAACGAGATTCAGCCCTCTCTTGATTGCCAATCGATCGTGTTCGTCTCTTTTTTGGGAAAAAAAATCCTAAAAATCTCCTGTTATTTTAGTTTCACAATTTTACTGAAAATGTTTTGATCATTGGTATATCCACCAGTTTTCCTGCCACGTTTCCCGATTTTAAAGAGACGAATTATTGGGGGGCAGAGTTACTATTATTTTCAAATTTATTGTGGTGTGATCGATTCCTATTTATTTGGAAAAAGTTCAGTTGTGATTGTCACGAGATAATCCAAGTTTAAAAGTGAAAGTAGCGTGTATGTCAGGTTTAAAAAATACTTGAAATCATGTGATTTACCTCAGAAAGATAGATATTTATGGAAGTTTGATATAGAACAATTTCACATAAAGTTCTCTTGGCTTGAATGATTACAACTGAAAATTTTAAATTTCTCAGAGACGTACAGTGTATAGGATGTTGATTTAACAAGTTGAGAGGTTTTATCAAAAGTCTGGTGTGGCTTGACTATCTTACTGTGTCCATATGAATGAAAAGCTGTGGGAGATATTTTCCCATAGAATTAGTTGTGAGTTATCTGGGAGCTTTTAAAGTTTCAGTCCGTTTCCCTTTATCTCCTTGGAAATGTTTCTTGAGTTTGGCCTTATTATTTCTTCACGTGTAGTCCAATGATAAATTCCATTTGGATATCACTGTACAGTTTTCCGTGGTCGAAATTGACAGAAATTGGTTCAGTTGAGACAAAATTCTTTATACTGATGGAAGAGAAAATTATCCCAGTGGCTCTGCATCATTTTTAATGCCCAAACACTTGGAAATTAGCAACATTGGTGGAAAGAAATAAGTATGACTGATGGTGACAGAAATTTCTAGAGTATGACTGGAAATTTTTGCCTTTATTTGAATGTAGTTTTTGTAATCAGAGTCTTCCCATCTATGAATCCATTTATTAGGTGCATCTTGTGCTGGAAGCAAACTGTAACTAAATGCTATTCACACAGAGATGCGAATTTAAACACAGGCATGCTGTTATGACTGTTATGGTGTCAAAGGCATCTATTTTACTAAGGGCTACTGGTGATGCAACAGCTCTCAGCTGGTGAATATTTGATTCAAATCGAGCAGGGGTTTCATGAATGTTTTCAGTAGGAGGGCAACTGGTTTTCATAGGCGGGCAAAACTGTCTGAACTGAACTTCGTTGTATGATAAACTTTCTTCCAGATTGTCAAACCAGGAGGGCAAAACTGTCTTCATGTCCTCCCTCGTCAATTTTCCTGGAGCCCGGCCCTTAATGAAACCCCTGATTGAGTACATTTCTCAGATCAGTATAATGGCTTTCACTGTAAAAGCTGTTCATTCTGTAGTATGATTAAAGGGGGTGAATTTATAAAGAACTTGTGGTGCTGTGTCAATGAAGGTATTGCAAGATACTTTTGTTTTATCAACTGAGTGGGTAAAGTAAATTAGCCACTGTAAAGAGATTCTAAAGCCAAAGTTTCTATCATTAGCCCTTTTCAGAGCAAATTCTGCGCTTTGGCTACCTTTTAGCATTGTTAGCTCAACTGTTTGCATGTTAGAGTGGTCTACATTGTTCAGTACAATGATCTAGGACTATTTTATGCCCTAATTTTGTTTGGCATAGGGTTTTAAGCCCTGCTTACGACTCATGATTTCCAGATTACAGCATTCCTTATCCAATGTTTTGCCTAAGCCAATCACCATTAAGGCAGGGCCAGTAACACTTATTCACTTAACTTGGTTGTGAAAAAGATTTCCTCATGAATATATTCAGCTTTCTCATAAAGCTTCAAGCCATTGAATTTCTTTTTTTCTGTCTGGGGAAATAGGCTTTTGCAGAGAGGAGAAAAAGCACTCTTTAATCCAGATTTAATGCCTTTACATAAAAGTTTAAGATCATAGTTAATCCAGCACATATTACATCACCTGTACATCATCAACATTCAAGTGGATTATAAAAATATTTGGTTATCCAGTCTAAAGCAGAGGAATTGTGCACGCTAGTGGCAGAATTCTTTGATCTCTGACACTTGGTAAACTCCCTGCCAGTAATTCTTCAATGTTTTAGTGCAAGTGTATTTTTGTCTTCAGATATTGAGAGTTCTGATGGTGATAGTTCCAGTGAAGGTGATGATATGCCCTGGCAGCAAATGTGGCTCTCTTGTGATAGTGATCTTGATTATGAAGCTCTTAGAAAGGAAAACAACTGGTTAGTCAGCTTTGTTTGTTTTTGTTTTTTTTCCTGACAGTTGAGAATGTTTGCCATGTCTAACAAACACCAGAACATATCACAAAGAATTATGTCCCACTTCATCATAGCAATAATTGTTTGCCTGTGCTGCAGATTATTGATTGTTTTCGGAGAAGGGTATTTTTCTGAACAGTTTCAATCTTCTTTACTTTTCGCTATGTAATTTAATTTTTTACAATAGTGGCTCCCTCAAATTTTTGTTACTCCATTCTTTTTAGCCTCAGTGCTGATATTAGAACTGCTAAGATTTCAAGACTGAGTAGCCAACTACGACGTCAACTTCACCAACTCAGAAGAACACTGCGAACACGGCGCCATCAATACAAAGATCTAATGGCATCTGGTAGTGTTCTGGTGAAGGCTGTCCAGAGTAACAGCTCAGCCTGTGTGGATTCCCTTCTTGAAAATAGCAAAAAGATGTGGAAAACAAGGTGAGATGTTTCACTGAATTCCAAGAAATTAATTTCCCCGCGTTTCATGTTACCTAGTGAATTTGCCCTGGATATGAAGCTATGATCTGGAAGATGTACTTACTCAGTAGGTAGTGTGCTGGAAACTCTAAATTTAGAAGTAAGGGTGTAAGCCATTGTCTTGTCTCTATGTCGTGTTCTTGGGCAAGACGCTCTCTCCTCAAATTGCCTTCCGCTGTAAAGGATTATAAATGTCAGAGGAACTCAAATCAGGAGTTAGGTAACCTGCTATTTATCAGCTTCCTATTTAGGAAGGAAGGAAGGTAAACCTAATGGCTCAATGCCTTTGAAACAGTTGTAAGGGTTGGACACACAGGCTACTTTATATCTAAACCAGACTTTACCTTTACTTAGCTATTACAAAGAAAAAAGAAAATTAAAGAAGTAAACCCAACTCTATTAACTCTCAAGAGTGACCAAGACAGAATTTCTCCTTACAATATCAATTCAACATCAAGCAAAAAAGAGACAAGAATATATAAAAATATCAGTTAGGGGCTCATTTGCTGATCCAATACCAAATTCTCAGAAATAACATCAAAAGAATTGTAGCACAGAGAGCAGGGAGAATTAGAAATGAGATCGTGGGAGTGAAAGGGTTTCCCCTTTAATTGAACATGTATTTTTTTTTCCATAGACCAAGACCTGCTAGATGTTATGTGAAAACATGTGCATTCACTCAAGATGATGTACAATGTAACAAGAAAGCCTTCCCATATACTAAGTTTTGCAAGGATCGTATCCTTTTCACATAAGTCATGTTTTGGCATTACTTTTTTTGTGAGCTATATATCTTGAAGAATTGACTTTTTATGGAAATCGTTTGATTGACACTTGGAAATTAATTATATTTATGTACATTAATCTTTTCTTTGGAGTTTGTGTCTTTGACAGAATCAAAATTTGTAGATATAATGAATGACTCTATGCAAGTATTATATGCCCAGTGCACTGCCAAGTGGCCTGGTGGCCTCCAGTGTTCTGTGCCAGTCTTTGATGTTATTCATGAGCGCCCTCTCTGTGATGAACATGCTAGGAAAAAGGTTAGAAGCTGTCTCCATTAGTTTAGAAACTGGAATTACAGTGTACAACAAAAGATTATGCCATCTTCAGTTAAAAGATGTTGCAGCTCTAAAATTTGTTTTTATCCCCTCAGCCACCATTTGTGCAATCTTTAGAAAAACTGTGAGCACTTTCTATTTGATTCTGATTAGTAACTGACCAGTTACAATTAAGTAGAAGACATGTCAACAATTCTCAAAACCAAAATGATTACAGTTGTAATTTTTGTGAGGCTCACTGTAGTTTATGTGAGTGATACAACCTACTTCCTGTCGTTTCACCAATGCAGTTACCCATGTCAGGTAAATCAGAAGCTAATGGGGTGTGGTGTACAAACATCATGAGTGTTCTACAACCTCTAGGTGGATTAAAACTCCAGTAAACTGATAAAGAGGGCAGTATATTGTTTTTTTTTTTTTTTAATACCTATGTGTAGAAGGGTACATGCCTAACAGGGTCAACCTGTTCAGCCCTTTAATGTTTGCTTTCATTATGGTTTTGAATGAGATTGTGACAGTGAGGCTCTACATGTCATTTTTTCATTTTTCTACATGTACTTAGTATTTGATGCTTTTCTTTTGTTGCAGGCCAAATGTCAAGAGGCTCAAGCCCAGGCTCAGGCAGCTGCAGCGGCAGTCAAGTCCTCTCCAGGAGCAACAAAGCCTCCTCCAAAGAAACAGCGGCGGAAACCACAGCCAAAAGCCTCATTACCTCAAAAGGTGCCCAAGCCAACTAAAAAACCAGCCAATAGAAAACCAGGCATGCCAAGAGCAAGCAAACTAAGATCAATTAAGACATCAAACAATTCAATAAGACCTATTGGTTTGGACAATTCATTTAGTCCAGACAATTCGTCTGATATGTTATCCCCAGATATAAGTTTATCATTGTCATCAGACTACTCACATGGAAGTGGAGCTTCTCCTATGTCACCTGCCCTTGACGACTTTCAGCAGTATGACTCATCCATGTTTGAATCAGAACAACAGGAGGAGATGCTCCTCAGCGGCCTTGATAATGAGGAAAGGGAACATGATATCCTTAGTGGAAATTTTCCAACTGTTTCTAATGGTAATTCTCCCATTAAAAGTCTGTATTCTGCGAAAGGCAAAGAATGTGGTGTTGGGCACTCTGTTCCGGCATCAGTGATCACACACACCCCAGGATTGTTAAACAGCAGTGGTTTTCTTGGCACAGGTCAAGATGATTCTTGTTTGTCTGAATCTGTAACAAAGTCATCACCGCTTAATAGCAGAAGTAAACCAAACAAGGTCTCTAACGTGAGAGACTCGAAGAAGTTAGTTCATGCAAGTACTGCTTCTCACCCATGCCCAGACATTATATCACCAATCATTCATCAGAACAGTATCAAAAAGGAGAATAACAAGATCAAAGAACTTGCTCTTAATAAGGACCCTATGTTTTCTCCCCCGCATGGACTTCTAGGAAGCAATGATTTGAAATCTCACAGCAATGGAGTGAATTCAGATCATCTTCATTCTCCCCCCATGACAATGGATAACATCCTTTCTCCTACACAACGAAGCTGGTCTGCAATAGTTAGTAACACCTCTCCAGCTTCATCATCGTTTACATCACCTCTTAATTCCACTCAAACAGGATTGACTAGACTTGTTTCACCACCTTTCTCTCCTCCATCAGTGTCTCCTCACATCTCTCCTCACACATCACTTGGAAGTGTCTTTACCTTTGACAGACCTACACATTTTCAGCAGTCGCATATGACGTCACCCACCCTGAGTCCTGCGAGCCCTTCATTCCTCCAAGGACAATTGAAACAGACAGGAGCACGTTTTCCAAGGCACAATGAAATTGACCATTCTGACGATCCTTTTCTTTTTGATGACAGAGACCAAACTCTATTTGGCGGAACATTTAATCAGAATCATGACACAACCTTGGGTGATCTGCGGTTAAGATAAAGGGCTTGAAACTTGCTATTTTCATCCCTGGAGGACAAGCAGAGCTTTTTTTTTTTTATTGCTATACCTGCATCAAGTGGTTTCTTATCTCAGCCTATAAGTAGCAGGACTGATGATTATTGGGGTATCCCAGGTATTTATGTTGAGCTTATGCAGTGCCACTTCAGCCTTATAAATGACATAAACAGTACTGCAAATCAGGAATTCATTGGTTTCTTCAGAAAGATTTCCAGAGTATAAACCTTTCAGTCAACATTACTTCATTGAGTACCATTAAATAAACTAACAATACCAGCATGTTGACGATGCTGTTTTATGTATATAAGGAAATTATTGTAAATATTACTCCACAGCCATGTGGTTGGTGTATCTGAGATACACCATGTCAGATGCAAAAGACAGCTCAGTTGCATTTTCAGGCCTGTTGTTCTGTCCAAGATGCACTATTTTACTTTACTTGTGCAAAGATTTGGAGGTTGGTGTATTTGAGTTGTGGCAAACTGTGCCCTATTTCTTTTGCCTGTTGAAAATTGTAACCTGTTGACTCCTGATTTTGTGTTCTCCATGTAATTCATGAATGAATTCTTATTTAAGTTTCACTCCCAAATTTTCTTTATGTCGTGTAAGGAAGAGAAGGAGCCATGCATTTAGACGAACAATATTTCCCCCCAAAATTGTCCTAAACGGCACTAAGTAGAACACATAGGGAAAAACATATCCTATTTACATGACAATTATAAGAGAAGCAAAAGTAGGAGTTAGTGGAGTTCATGTCAACTGAGTGTCAACGGTAATCCAGAATTGATTGATCTTCTCAATTTGTGCTACTCTCTTAACCAACCAGATGCAAAACTAAAACAAAGCCAAGCTGAAACAAATCATAATTTTGTTGCTGGCAACTTCTCTTACTTGTTTGTTGGCATGGTTTTACCCTGAG